>NW_027040180.1:39449-175548 GCF_034236695.1 Oncorhynchus nerka
GGAGCTTGATTCGTTGATTCACTCACACATTGAATGGCTCTCTATTATGCTTGATTCGTTGATTCACTCACACATTGAATGGCTTTCTATTATGCTTGATTCATTGATTCACTCACACATTGAATGGCTCTCTCTATTATGTTTGATTCGTTGATTCACTCACACATTGAATTGCTTTCTATTATGCTTGATTCGTTGATTCACTCACACATTGAATGGCTCTCTATAATGCTTGATTCGTTGATTCACTCACACATTGAATGGCTCTCTCTATTATGCTTGATTCGTTGATTCATTCACACATTGAATGGCTCTCTATTATGCTTGATTCGTTGATTCACTCACACATTGAATGGCTTTCTATTATGCTTGATTCGTTGATTCACTCACATTGAATGGCTCTATATTATGTGATTCGTTGATTCACTCACACATTGAATGGCTCTCTATTATGCTTGATTCGTTGATTCACTCACACATTGAATGGCTTTCTATTATGCTATTCGTTGATTCACTCACATTGAATGGCTCTCTATTATGCTTGATTCGTTGATTCACTCACACATTGAATGGCTTTCTATTATGCTTGATTCGTTGATTCACTCACACATTGAATGGCTTTCTATTATGCTTGATTCGTTGATTCACTCACACATTGAATGGCTTTCTATTATGCTTGATTCGTTGATTCACTCACACATTGAATGGCTCTCTATAATGCTTGATTCGTTGATTCACTCACACATTGAATGGCTTTCTATTATGCTTGATTCGTTGATTCACTCACACATTGAATGGCTTTCTATTATGCTTGATTCGTTGATTCATTCACACATTGATTGATGATGTATAATTGATTCAGAATGATTATTCTAATATATATAATATTTCTAATGTTACTTTGTGTAAATGGGAGCTTTGACTGAGTGTTGTATTTTGGATTCATTAAGGATCCCTATTAGTTCCTGCCAAGGCAGCAGCTACTCTTCCTGGGGTTTATTATGGATCCCCATTAGTTCCTGTCAAGGAAGCAGCTACTCTTCCTGGGGTTTATTATGGATCGCCATTAGTTCCTGCCAAGGCAGCAGCTACTCTTCCTGGGGTTTATTATGGATCCCCATTAGTTCCTGCCAAGGCAGCATCTACTCTTCCTGGGGTTTATTATGGATCCCTATTAGTTCCTGCCAAGGCAGCAGCTACTCTTCCTGGGGTTTATTATGGATCTCCATTAGTTGCTGCCAAGGCAACAGCTACTCTTCCTGGGGTTTATTATGGATCCCCATTAGTTCCTGTCAAGGAAGCAGCTACTCTTCCTGGGGTTTATTATGGATCCCCATTAGTTCCTGTCAAGGCAGCATCTACTCTTCCTGGGGTTTTATTATGGATCGCCATTAGTTCCTGCCAAGGCAGCAGCTACTCTTCCTGGGGTTTATTATGGATCCCCATTAGTTCCTGCCAAGGCAGCATCTACTCTTGCTGGGGTTTATTATGGATCCCTATTAGTTCCTGCCAAGGCAGCAGCTACTCTTCCTGGGGTTTATTATGGATCTCCATTAGTTGCTGCCAAGGCAACAGCTACTCTTCCTGGGGTTTTATTATGGATCCCCATTAGTTCCTGCCAAGGCAGCAGCTACTCTTCCTGGGGTTTATTATGGATCCCTATTAGTTCCTGCCAAGGCAGCAGCTACTCTTCCTGGGGTTTATTATGGATCCCTATTAGTTCCTGCCAGGCAGCAGCTACTCTTCCTGGGGTTTATTATGGATCCCCATTAGTTCCTGCCAAGGCAGCAGCTACTCTTCCTGGGGTTTATTATGGATCCCCATTAGTTCCTGTCAAGGCAGCAGCTACTCTTCCTGGGGTTTATTATGGATCCCTATTAGTTCCTGCCAAGGCAGCAGCTACTCTTCCTGGGGTTTATTATGGATCCATATTAGTTCCTGCCAAGGCAGCAGCTACTCTTCCTGGGGTTTATCATGGATCCCTATTAGTTCCTGCCAAGGCAGCAGCTACTCTTCCTGGGGTTTATTATGGATCCTATTAGTTCCTGCCAAGGCAGCAGCTACTCTTCTTGGGGTTTATTATGGATCCCTTATTAGTTCCTGCCAAGGCAGCTACTCTTCCTGGGGTTTATTATGGATCCCCATTAGTTCGCCATTAGTTCCTGCCAAGGCAGCAGCTACTCTTCCTGGGGTTTATTATGGATCCCCATTAGTTCCTGCCAAGGCAGCAGCTACTGTACCTGAGGTCCAACAACATTTAAGGCAGTTAAATATAATTAAACATTTACATTTCAACAGATTTCACAACACATTATGTGTGTTCTCTAAGGCCACTACTTTACAGTACAAAGTGCGTGTGTCCTCCCAGTCCCACTGTTTCATAAGGTTTATTTTTGCCTGTTTAAAAACAAATCTGATTCTACTGCTGCATCAGTTACCTGATGTGGAATAGAGTTCCATGTAGTCATGGCTCTATGTAGTACTGTGGAATAGAGTTCCATGTAGTCATGGCTCTATGTAGTACTGTGGAATAGAGTTCCATGTAGTCATGGCTCTATGTAGTACTGTGGAATAGAGTTCCATGTAGTCATGGCTCTATGTAGTACTGTGGAATAGAGTTCCATGTAGTCATGGATCTATGTAGTACTGTGGAATAGAGTTCCATGTAGTCATGGCTCTATGTAGTACTGTGGAATAGAGTTCCACGTAGTCATGGCTCTATGTAGTACTGTGCACCTCCCATAGTCTGTTCTGGACTTGGGGACTGTGAAGAGACCTCTGGTGACATGTCTAGTGGGGTATGTTGGGTGTCTGAGCTGTATGCTAGTAGTTTAAACAGACCTCTGGTGGCATGTCTAGTGGGGTATGTTGGGTGTCTGAGCTGTGTGTTAGTAGTTTAAACAGACCTCTGGTGGCATGTCTTGTGGGGTATGTATGGGTGTCTGAGCTTGTGGGGTATGTATGTGTCTGCCAGCAGTTCAAACAGACATGTCAATGCTTCTTACAAATACAAGTAGTGATGAAGTCAATCTCTCCTCTACATTGAGCCAGGGCATATGATTAATATTAGCTCTCTGTGTCCATCCAAGGGCCAGCCGTGCAGCCCTGTTCTGAGCCACTTGTAATTTCCCAAGTACAGGCCTGGGGGCCTTACACTTTCCTGTAGGCTTAGATCGAAGATATGGAAAATAGGAGTGGCAATATCGTTCAATATTATCCTCAGTCATTTTCCATCAAAAATGTCAGACCCAGGTAGCTTGTCATGGTTGATAGACAACACTTTTTAAAGAATTCAAAATTACAATGCATGTATTTTATCATTTGGTCAGTTATCCATGGATGTGTATAGGTTCAGAATGTAGTTTTTGACATGCCTACGTTTACTAATCTTGTCGATGTTGCAGGAATGTACCAACAAGTGCTGTGACGCGGCCACCTGTAAGTTGACCTGGGGATCGGCCTGCGCTCAGGGAGCCTGCTGCAAGGACTGCAAGGTTAGTCCAGCTGCTGTCGGGCTTCAAAACCCGGATGGATTAGGGCGCTCCCCAAACCGGACAGCAAATCAATGATTTTCAATGAAAGCAGTTTGTTGGTGGGGGGAGAGCCTAGGATTGTGTTGAGCTATTTCGTCAGAGGTTTCAACTTGGGAGGTGTCAACTTTTGATTTTAATGATGAAAACCGATTTTGAAAATGAATGTTTCTCCGGCCTAATTTCTCTCCAATTGTTTCAGATCAGCGTGTCAGGGACACCGTGCAGGGGATCTGTCAACTCATGTGACCTCCCAGAATACTGCAACGGCTCCACCTCCTACTGTCCATCTGACTTCTATATCATGGATGGGCTTCTCTGTGAGAACAACGCGGCGTACTGTTATGAGGGCCGCTGCCAGACCTACGACTACCAATGCAAACAACTTTTTGAAACAGGTACAACATTTACATTATTTTTATATATTTTATTTTTATTTTATATATTTGATTTTATATATTTTAATTTAATTTTATATATTTAATTTGATTTTGATTTGATATATTTGATTTTGATTTGATATATTTGATTTTGATTTTATATATTTGATTTGATTTTTATATATTTGATTTTATTTTATATATTTGATTTTATTTTATATATTTAATTTAATTTTATTTTTATATATTTTATTTTATTTTTATATATTTTATTTTATTTTTATATATTTGATTTTATTTTATATATTTTATTTTATTTTATTTTTATATATTTGATTTGATTTTTATATATTTTATTTTATTTTTATATATTTGATTTTATATTTGATTTTATTTTTATATATTTGATTTTATTTTATATATTTTATTTTATTTTATTTTTATATATTTGATTTGATTTTTATATATTTTATTTTATTTTTATATATTTGATTTTATTTTATATATTTGATTTTATTTTATATATTTAATTTAATTTTATTTTTATATATTTTATTTTATTTTTATATATTTTATTTTATTTTTATATATTTGATTTTATTTTATATATTTTATTTTATTTTATTTTTATATATTTGATTTGATTTTTATATATTTTATTTTATTTTTATATATTTGATTTTATTTTTATATATTTGATTTTATTTTATATATTTTATTTTATTTTTATATATTTGATTTGATTTTTATATATTTTATTTTATTTTTATATATTTGATTTTATTTTATATATTTGATTTTTATATATTTGATTTGATTTTTATTTTATTTTATATATTTGATTTTGATTTTATATATTTGATTTTATTTTTATTTTATATATTTGAATCAAGAAAGTAACTGTGACCTTGTGACCTGACAGTTAATATTTTCCTTTTATTTCTTAAGACTGAAATGTTAAATGTTTTGATTTATTTTTCTTCCCAGGTGCAAGCAAAGCAGCAGACATCTGCTTTCAGACGGCGAATCTAAAGGGAGATGCGTTTGGGAACTGTGGAATGACGTCGTCAGGGACCTATGTGAAATGTAGTTTGGCGTAAGTGATCTGAATTTGTCATCGGCATTCATAATTGACGAAAAAGTGAGATGAGAAATGTTTCATTACAGTTTAAAGTTTTAGAAAACCTACTCATTCTAGGGTTTTTCTTCATTTTTACTATTTTCTACATTGTAGAATAATAGTGAAGACATCAAAACTATGTTATAACACATATGGAATCATGTAGTAACCAAAAAAAGTGTTGGTAGGTTGAGAGAATGTGAAGGCAAAGGGTGTAAAATATATTTTGAGTTGTTTAACACTTTTTTTGTTGAACACATGATTGTAATTTGTGGGGCCCAGCCCCCCGGGGCGGAGTGTGGGGCCCGGCCCCCCCGGGGCGGAGTGTGGGGCCCGGCCCCCCCGGGGCGGAGCGTGGGGCCCGGCCCCCCCGGGGCGGAGCGTGGGGCCCGGCCCCCGGGGCCCCCGGAGCGTCCCGGCCCCCGGGGCGGAGCGTCCCTCCCTGTCTCCAGCGTGGGGCCCCCCCCGGGGCGGAGCGTCTCCCTAGACTCCTCCTGCCCAGCCCTCCCTGTCTCCACTGACTCCCTCCCTGTCTCCACTGTGTTACTACCGACTCCCTCCCTGTCTCCACTGTGTTACTACCGACTCCCTCCCTGTCTCCACTGTGTTACTACCGACTCCCTCCCTGTCTCCACTGTGTTACTACCGACTCCCTCCCTGTCTCCACTGTGTTACTACCGACTCCCTCCCTGTCTCCACTGTGTTACTACCGACTCCCTCCTGTCTCCACTGTGTTACTACTGACTCCCTCCCTGTCTCCCTACTGACTCCTCCCTGTCTCCACTGTGTTACTACTGACTCCCTCCCTGTCTCCACTGTGTTACTACCGACTCCTCCCTGTCTCCACTGTGTTACTACCGACTCCTCCCTGTCTCCACTGTGTTACTACTGACTCCCTCCCTGTCTCTACTGTGTTACTACTGACTCCTCCCTGTCTCCACTGTGTTACTACTGACTCCCTCCCTGTCTCTACTGTGTTACTACTGACTCCCTCCTGTCTCTACTGTGTTACTACTGACTCCCTCCCTGTCTCTACTGTGTTACTACTGACTCCTCCTGTCTCCACTGTGTTACTACTGACTCCTCCCTGTGTTACTACTGACTCCCTCCCTGTCTCTACTGTGTTACTACTGACTCCCTCCTGTGTTACTACTGACTCCTCCCTGTCTCCACTGTGTTACTACTGACTCCTGCCTGTGTTACTACTGACTCCCTCCCTGTCTCCCTACTGACTCCCTCCCTGTCTCCCTACTGACTCCCTCCTGTCTCTACTGACTCCTCCCTGTCTCCACTGTGTTACTACTGACTCCCTCCCTGTCTCTACTGTGTTACTCTGACTCCTCCCTGTCTCCACTGTGTTACTACTGACTCCCTCCCTGTCTCCCTACTGACTCCTCCCTGTCTCCACTGTGTTACTACTCTCCTCCCTGTCTCTACTGTGTTACTACTGACTCCCTCCCTGTCTCTACTGTGTTACTACTGACTCCCTCCCTGTCTCTACTGTGTTACTACTGACTCCCTCCCTGTCTCCACTGTGTTACTACTGACTCCCTCCCTGTCTCCCTACGGACTCCCTCCCTGTCTCCACTGTGTTACTACTGACTCCCTCCCTGTCTCCACTGTGTTACTACTGACTCCCTCCCTGTCTCTACTGTGTTACTACTGACTCCCTCCCTGTCTCTACTGTGTTACTACTGACTCCCTCCCTGTCTCCACTGTGTTACTACTGACTCCCTCCCTGTCTCCCTACTGACTCCCTCCCTGTCTCCACTGTGTTACTACTGACTCCCTCCCTGTCTCTACTGTGTTACTACTGACTCCCTCCCTCCCTGTCTCTACTGTGTTACTACTGACTCCCTCCCTGTCTCCACTGTGTTACTACTGACTCCCTCCCTGTGTTACTACCGACTCCCTCCCTGTCTCCACTGTGTTACTACTGACTCCCTGCCTGTGTTACTACTGACTCCCTCCCTGTCTCCCTACTGACTCCCTCCCTGTCTCCCCTACTGACTCCTCCCTGTCTCCACTGTGTTACTACTGACTCCTCCCTGTCTCCACTGTGTTACTACTGACTCCTCCCTGTCTCCACTGTGTTACTACTGACTCCCTCCACTGTGTTACTACTGACTCCCTCTACTGTGTTACTACTGACTCCCTCCCTGTCTCCACTGTGTTACTACTGACTCCTCCCTGTCTCCACTGTGTTACTACTGACTCCTGCCTGTCTCCACTGTGTTACTACTGACTCCCTGCCTGTCTCCCTACTGACTCCCTCCCTGTCTCCCTACTGACTCCTCCCTGTCTCCCTACTGACTCCTCCTGTCTCCCTACTGACTCCCTCCTGTCTCCCTACTGACTCCTCCCTGTCTCCTACTGACTCCCTCCCTGTCTCTACTGACTCCCTCCCTGTCTCTACTGACTCTCTCCTACTGACTCCTCCTGTCTCCCTACTGACTCCTCCTGTCTCCTACTGACTCCTCCCTGTCTCCTACTGACTCCTCCCTGTCTCCCTACTGACTCCCTCCCTGTCTCCCTACTGACTCCTCCCTGTCTCCACTGTGTTACTACCGACTCCCTCCCTGTCTCCACTGTGTTACTACTGACTCCCTCCCTGTCTCCACTGTGTTACTACTGACTCCTCCCCTGTCTCCACTGTGTTACTACTGACTCCCTCCCTGTCTCCACTGTGTTACTACTGACTCCCTCCCTGTCTCCCTACTGACTCCCTCCCTGTCTCCACTGTGTTACTACTGACTCCCTCCCTGTCTCCACTGTGTTACTACTGACTCCCTCCACTGTGTTACTACTGACTCCCTCCCTGTCTCCACTGTGTTACTACTGACTCCCTCCCTGTCTCCCTACTGACTCCCTCCCTGTCTCTACTGTGTTACTACTGACTCCCTCCCTGTCTCCACTGTGTTACTACTGACTCCCTCCACTGTGTTACTACTGACTCCCTCCCTGTCTCCACTGTGTTACTACTGACTCCCTCCCTGTCTCCACTGTGTTACTACCGACTCCCTCCCTGTCTCCCTACTGACTCCCTCCCTGTCTCCCTACTGACTCCCTCCCTGTCTCCCTACTGACTCCCTCCCTGTCTCCCTACTGACTCCCTCCCTGTCTCCCTACTGACTCCCTCCCTGTCTCCCTACTGACTCCTCCCTGTCTCCCTACTGACTCCTCCCTGTCTCCCTACTGACTCCCTCCCTGTCTCCCTACTGACTCCCTCCCTGTCTCCCTACTGACTCCCTCCCTGTCTCCCTACTGACTCCCTCCCTGTCTCCCTACTGACTCCCTCCCTGTCTCCCTACTGACTCCCTCCCTGTCTCTACTGTGTTACTACTGACTCCCTCCCTGTCTCTACTGTGTTACTACCGACTCCCTCCCTGTCTCCACTGTGTTACTACCGACTCCCTCCCTGTCTCCCTACTGACTCCCTCCCTGTCTCCCTACTGACTCCCTCCCTGTCTCCCTACTGACTCCCTCCCTGTCTCCACTGTGTTCCTGCAGTAATGCCATGTGTGGGAAGGTACAGTGCACTAACGTAAACACCAACAACCCTCCTCCTGGAGGCTCGGTCAGTAACCAGATCATCGATGGTTCTTCGTGTGTCAACGCAGACTTTAACCTGGGCTCTGATGTTCTGGACCCTGCCTATGTCAACCAGGGCAGCCCCTGCACCAAGGGGAAGGTAAGATTAGCATGTTTGGTTTCAGTGTCTTCAACTTTGTCCCTTTCTGTCTTTCTAAGATGATGTCACTTCCTCCACAGGGCGGGTGGTGTGTGTTGAGCCATTTCTTCCACAGGGCGGGTGGTGTGTGTGTGTCGAGCCATTTCTTCCACAGTGCGGGTGGTGTGTGTGTGGTGTGTGTTGAGCCATTTCTTCCACAGGCGGGTGGTGGTGTTTGTGGTGTGTGTGTTGAGCCATTTCTTCCACAGGGCGGGTGGTGTGTGTTGAGCCATTCCTTCCACAGAGCGGGTGGTGTAGGGGTTGAGCCATTCCTTCCACAGGGCGGGTGGTGTGTGTGTTGAGCCATTTCTTCCACAGGGCGGGTGGTGTGTATGTTGAGCCATTTCTTCCACAGGGTGGGTGGTGTGTGTGTGTTGAGCCATTTCTTCCACAGAGCGGGTAGTGTGTGTGTCGAGCCATTTCTTCCACAGTGCGGGTGGTGTGTGTGTCGAGCCATTTCTTCCACAGGGCGGGTGGTGTTTGTGTTGAGCCATTTCTTCCACAGGGCGGGTGGTGTGTGTTGAGCCATTCCTTCCACAGAGCGGGTGGTGTAGGGGTTGAGCCATTCCTTCCACAGGGCGGGTGGTGTGTGTGTTGAGCCATTTCTTCCACAGGGTGGGTGGTGTGTGTGTGTTGAGCCATTCCTTCCACAGAGTGGGTGGTGTAGGGGTTGAGCCATTCCTTCCACAGGGTGGGTGGTGTGTGTGTTGAGCCATTTCTTCCACAGGGCGAGTGGTGTGTGTTGAGCCATTTCTTCCACAGGGCGAGTGGTGTGTGTTGAGCCATTTCTTCCACAGAGCGGGTGGTGTAGGGGTTGAGCCATTTCTTCCACAGAGCGGGTGGTGTAGGGGTCGAGCCATTTCTTCCACAGAGCGGGTGGTGTGTGTGTCGAGCCATTTCTTCCACAGAGCGAGTGGTGTAGGGGTTGAGCCATTCCTTCCACAGAGCGGGTGGTGTAGGGGTTGAGCCATTCCTTCCACAGGGCGGGTGGTGTGTGTCGAGCCATTTCTTCCACAGAGCGGGTGGTGTGTGTTGAGGAGGCAGGACAACCATAATGCCTTGTAGTCATTGCTATGGGAGGTTTGTTTGAATCCAGAGATAATATCCAGGACTCCTCTCTTTTTCTTCCAGGCCTGCCTTGACTTCCAGTGTGTGAATGCCTCAGCTCTACTGTCTGTGGACCTCCACTGTGACGCCAACAACACATGTAACAGCCGAGGGGTAAGAGAAGGTCTCATTCTCTAGAAGGGGTTGGGTACATCACGTGATACAGGCCATCTGATTGGCTCTTTTGGGGAGAGATCTCACCCTCTAGAAGGGGTCGGGTACATCACGTGTTACAGGCCATCTGATTGGCTCTTCTGGGGAGTCAAGACCAGTGTCTATTGTATTGGCTGGTTGATTAGTTAATTGATTGGCTCTACTTGGGAGAGAGACCAGTGTCTATTGTATTGGCTGGTTGATTAGTTAATTGATTGGCTCTACTTGGGAGAGAGACCAGTGTCTATTGTATTGGCTGGTTGATTAGTTAATTGATTGGCTCTACTTGGGAGAGAGACCAGTGTCTATTGTATTGGCTGGTTGATTAGTTAATTGATTGGCTCTACTTGGGAGAGAGACCAGTGTCTATTGTATTGGCTGGTTGATTAGTTAATTGATTGGTATATCTCCCCCAGGTGTGTAACAACCAGGGCCATTGCCACTGTAATGACGGCTGGGGACCTCCTAACTGTGCCAAGTCAGGGAGAGGGGGCAGTGTGGACAGCGGGCCTGCACAGATAGGTAATCCTCACTGCACACCTCATCTCCCTCTACCTGCCTGTCATTATAGACAGGTACTGTTCACTGCAATCCTTTCCTCTTTCTACCTGCCTGTCATTATAGACAGGTGCTGTTCACTGCACTCCTTTCCTGTCTCTACCTGCCTGTCATTATAGACAGGTACTGTTCACTGCACACCTCCCTGTACCTGCCTGTCATTATAGACAGGTGCTGTTCACTGCACTCCTTTCCTGTCTCTACCTGCCTGTCATTATAGACAGGTACTGTTCACTGCACTCCTTTCCTCTGTCTACCTGCCTGCCATTATAGACGGGTACTGTTCACTGCACACCTTTCCTCCCTCTACCTGCCTGTCATTATAGACAGGTACTGTTCACTGCACACCTGTCCTGTCTCTACCTGCCTGCCATTATAGACAGGTACTGTTCACTGCACTCCTTTCCTCTCTCTACCTGCCTGTCATTATAGACAGGTACTGTTCACTGCACACCTTTCCTCTGTCTACCTGCCTGTCATTATAGACAGGTACTGTTCACTGCACACCTCTCCTGTCTCTACCTGCCTGTCATTATAGACAGGTACTGTTCACTGCACACCTCCCTCTACCTGCCTGTCATTATAGACACCTGTTCACTGCACACCTCACCTGCCTACCTGCCCTCCCTCTACCTGCCTGTCATTATAGACAGGTACTGTTCACTGCACACCTCCCTCCTGTCATTACCTGCCTGTCATTATTAGACAGGTACTGTTCACTGCACACCTTTCCTGTCTCTACCTGCCTGTCATTATAGACAGGTACTGTTCACTGCACACCTTTCCTGTCTCTACCTGCCTGTCATTATAGACAGGTACTGTTCACTGCACACCTTTCCTGTCTCTACCTGCCTGTCATTATAGACAGGTACTGTTCACTGCACACCTTTCCTGTCTCTACCTGCCTGTCATTATAGACAGGTACTGTTCACTGCACACCTCCCTCTACCTGCCTGTCATTATAGACAGGTGCTGTTCACTGCACTCCTTTCCTGTCTCTACCTGCCTGTCATTATAGACAGGTACTGTTCACTGCACACCTGTCCTGTCTCTACCTGCCTGCCATTATAGACAGGTACTGTTCACTGCACACCTTTCCTCCCTCTACCTGCCTGTCATTATAGACAGGTACTGTTCACTGCACACCTTTCCTCCCTCTACCTGCCTGTCATTATAGACAGGTACTGTTCACTGCACACCTTTCCTCCCTCTACCTGCCTGTCATTATAGACAGGTACTGTTCACTGCACACCTTAACTCCCTCTACCTGCCTGTCATTATAGACAGGTACTGTTCACTGCACACCTTTCCTCCCTCTACCTGCCTGTCATTATAGACAGGTACTGTTCACTGCACACCTTTCCTCCCTCTACCTGCCTGTCATTATAGACAGGTACTGTTCACTGCACACCTTTCCTGTCTCTACCTGCCTGTCATTATAGACAGGTACTGTTCACTGCACACCTGTCCTGTCTCTACCTGCCTGTCATTATAGACAGGTACTGTTCACTGCACACCTTTCCTGTCTCTACCTGCCTGTCATTATAGACAGGTACTGTTCACTGCACACCTTTCCTCTGTCTACCTGCCTGTCATTATAGACAGGTACTGTTCACTGCACACCTCCCTCTACCTGCCTGTCATTATAGACATGTACTGTTCACTGCACACCTGTCCTCCCTCTACCTGCCTGTCATTATAGATAGGTACTGTTCACTGCACACCTTTCCTGTCTCTACCTGCCTGTCATTATAGACAGGTACTGTTCACTGCACACCTTTCCTCTGTCTACCTGCCTGTCATTATAGACAGGTACTGTTCACTGCACACCTTTCCTCTGTCTACCTGCCTGTCATTATAGACAGGTACTGTTCACTGCACACCTTTCCTGTCATTATAGACAGGTACTGTTCACTGCACACCTTTCCTCTGTCTACCTGCCTGTCATTATAGACAGGTACTGTTCACTGCACACCTTTCCTCTGTCTACCTGCCTGTCATTATAGACAGGTACTGTTCACTGCACACCTTTCCTATCTCTACCTGCCTGTCATTATAGACAGGTACTGTTCACTGCACACCTTTCCTCCCTCTACCTGCCTGTCATTATAGACAGGTACTGTTCACTGCACACCTTTCCTGTCTCTACCTGCCTGTCATTATAGACAGGTACTGTTCACTGCACACCTCCCTCTACCTGCCTGTCATTATAGACATGTACTGTTCACTGCACACCTGTCCTCCCTCTACCTGCCTGTCATTATAGATAGGTACTGTTCACTGCACACCTTTCCTGTCTCTACCTGCCTGTCATTATAGACAGGTACTGTTCACTGCACACCTTTCCTCTGTCTACCTGCCTGTCATTATAGACAGGTACTGTTCACTGCACACCTTTCCTCTGTCTACCTGCCTGTCATTATAGACAGGTACTGTTCACTGCACACCTTTCCTCTGTCTACCTGCCTGTCATTATAGACAGGTACTGTTCACTGCACACCTTTCCTGTCATTATAGACAGGTACTGTTCACTGCACACCTTTCCTCTGTCTACCTGCCTGTCATTATAGACAGGTACTGTTCACTGCACACCTTTCCTCTGTCTACCTGCCTGTCATTATAGACAGGTACTGTTCACTGCACACCTTTCCTATCTCTACCTGCCTGTCATTATAGACAGGTACTGTTCACTGCACACCTTTCCTCCCTCTACCTGCCTGTCATTATAGACAGGTACTGTTCACTGCACACCTTTCCTGTCTCTACCTGCCTGTCATTATAGACAGGTACTGTTCACTGCACACCTTTACTGTCTCTACCTGCCTGTCATTATAGACAGGTACTGTTCACTGCACACCTTTCCTCTGTCTACCTGCCTGTCATTATAGACAGGTACTGTTCACTGCACACCTTTCCTGTCATTATAGACAGGTACTGTTCACTGCACACCTTTCCTCTGTCTACCTGCCTGTTATTATAGACAGGTACTGTTCACTGCACACCTTTCCTCTGTCTACCTGCCTGTCATTATAGACAGGTACTGTTCACTGCACACCTTTCCTATCTCTACCTGCCTGTCATTATAGACAGGTACTGTTCACTGCACACCTTTCCTGTCTCTACCTGCCTGTCATTATAGACTGGTACTGTTCACTGCACACCTTTCCTGTCATTATAGACAGGTACTGTTCACTGCACACCTTTCCTCTGTCTACCTGCCTGTTATTATAGACAGGTACTGTTCACTGCACACCTTTCCTCTGTCTACCTGCCTGTCATTATAGACAGGTACTGTTCACTGCACACCTTTCCTATCTCTACCTGCCTGTCATTATAGACAGGTACTGTTCACTGCACACCTTTCCTCCCTCTACCTGCCTGTCATTATAGACTGGTACTGTTCACTGCACACCTTTCCTGTCTCTACCTGCCTGTCATTATAGACAGGTACTGTTCACTGCACACCTTTCCTGTCTCTACCTGCCTGTCATTATAGACAGGTACTGTTCACTGCACACCTTTCCTGTCTCTACCTGCCTGTCATTATAGACAGGTACTGTTCACTGCACACCTTTCCTGTCTCTACCTGACTGTCATTATAGACAGGTACTGTTCACTGCACACCTTAACTCCTCTACCTGCCTGTCATTATAGACAGGTACTGTTCACTGCACACCTGTCCTCCTCTACCTGCCTGTCATTATAGATAGGTACTGTTCACTGCACACCTTTCCTGTCTCTACCTGCCTGTCATTATAGACAGGTACTGTTCACTACACCTTTCCTGTCTCTACCTGCCTGTCATTATAGACAGGTACTGTTCACTGCACACCTTTCCTATCTCTACCTGCCTGTCATTATAGATAGGTACTGTTCACTGCACACCTTTCCTGTCTCTACCTGCCTGTCATTATAGACAGGTACTGTTCACTGCACACCTTTCCTGTCTCTACCTGCCTGTCATTATAGACAGGTACTGTTCACTGCACACCTTCCTCCTCTACATGCCTGTCATTATAGATAGGTACTGTTCACTGCACACCTTTCCTGTCTCTACCTGCCTGTCATTATAGACAGGTACTGTTCACTGCACACCTTTCCTCTGTCTACCTGCCTGTCATTATAGACAGGTACTGTTCACTGCACACCTTTCCTCTGTCTACCTGCCTGTCATTATAGACAGGTACTGTTCACTGCACACCTTTCCTGTCATTATAGACAGGTACTGTTCACTGCACACCTTTCCTCTGTCTACCTGCCTGTCATTATAGACAGGTACTGTTCACTGCACACCTTTCCTCTGTCTACCTGCCTGTCATTATAGACAGGTACTGTTCACTGCACACCTTTCCTCTGTCTACCTGCCTGTCATTATAGACAGGTACTGTTCACTGCACACCTTTCCTGTCATTATTATAGACAGGTACTGTTCACTGCACACCTTTCCTCTGTCTACCTGCCTGTCATTATAGACAGGTACTGTTCACTGCACACCTTTCCTCTGTCTACCTGCCTGTCATTATAGACAGGTACTGTTCACTGCACACCTTTCCTATCTCTACCTGCCTGTCATTATAGACAGGTACTGTTCACTGCACACCTTTCCTCCCTCTACCTGCCTGTCATTATAGACAGGTACTGCACACCTTTCCTGTCTCTACCTGCCTGTCATTATAGACAGGTACTGTTCACTGCACACCTCCCTCTACCTGCCTGTCATTATAGACATGTACTGTTCACTGCACACCTTTCCTCTCTACCTGCCTGTCATTATAGACAGGTACTGTTCACTGCACACCTTTCCTGTCTCTACCTGCCTGTCATTATAGACAGGTACTGTTCACTGCACACCTTTCCTCTGTCTACCTGCCTGTCATTATAGATAGGTACTGTTCACTGCACACCTTTCCTCTGTCTACCTGCCTGTCATTATAGACGGGTACTGTTCACTGCACACCTTTCCTCTGTCTACCTGCCTGTCATTATAGACAGGTACTGTTCACTGCACACCTTTCCTGTCATTATAGACAGGTACTGTTCACTGCACACCTTTCCTCTGTCTACCTGCCTGTCATTATAGACAGGTACTGTTCACTGCACACCTTTCCTCTGTCTACCTGCCTGTCATTATAGACAGGTACTGTTCACTGCACACCTTTCCTATCTCTACCTGCCTGTCATTATAGACAGGTACTGTTCACTGCACACCTTTCCTCCTCTACCTGCCTGTCATTATAGACAGGTACTGTTCACTGCACACCTTTCCTGTCTCTACCTGCCTGTCATTATAGACAGGTACTGTTCACTGCACACCTTTACTGTCTCTACCTGCCTGTCATTATAGACAGGTACTGTTCACTGCACACCTTTCCTCTGTCTACCTGCCTGTCATTATAGACAGGTACTGTTCACTGCACACCTTTCCTCTGTCTACCTGCCTGTCATTATAGACAGGTACTGTTCACTGTCACCTTATGTCATTATAGACAGGTACTGTTCACTGCACACCTTTCCTCTGTCTACCTGCCTGTCATTATAGACAGGTACTGTTCACTGCACACCTTTCCTGTCTCTACCTGCCTGTCATTATAGACAGGTACTGTTCACTGCACACCTTTCCTGTCTCTACCTGCCTGTCATTATAGACAGGTACTGTTCACTGCACACCTTTCCTGTCTCTACCTGCCTGTCATTATAGACAGGTACTGTTCACTGCACACCTTAACTCTGTCTCTACCTGCCTGTCATTATAGACAGGTACTGTTCACTGCACACCTTCCTCCCTCTACCTGCCTGTCATTATAGACAGGTACTGTTCACTGCACACCTTTCCTGTCTCTACCTGCCTGTCATTATAGACAGGTACTGTTCACTGCACACCTTTCCTGTCTCTACCTGCCTGTCATTATAGACAGGTACTGTTCACTGCACACCTTTCCTGTCTCTACCTGCCTGTCATTATAGACAGGTACTGTTCACTGCACACCTTTCCTGTCTCTACCTGCCTGTCATTATAGACAGGTACTGTTCACTGCACACCTTTCCTGTCTCTACCTGCCTGTCATTATAGACAGGTACTGTTCACTGCACACCTTCCTCCCTCTACCTGCCTGTCATTATAGATAGGTACTGTTCACTGCACACCTTTCCTGTCTCTACCTGCCTGTCATTATAGACAGGTACTGTTCACTGCACACCTTTCCTCTCTCTACCTGCCTGTCATTATAGACAGGTACTGTTCACTGCACACCTTTCCTCTGTCTACCTGCCTGTCATTATAGACAGGTACTGTTCACTGCACACCTTTCCTCCCTGTCATTATAGACAGGTACTGTTCACTGCACACCTTTCCTCTGTCTCTACCTGCCTGTCATTATAGACAGGTACTGTTCACTGCACACCTTTCCTCTGTCTACCTGCCTGTCATTATAGACAGGTACTGTTCACTGCACACCTTTCCTCTGTCTACCTGCCTGTCATTATAGACAGGTACTGTTCACTGCACACCTTTCCTGTCATTATAGACAGGTACTGTTCACTGCACACCTTTCCTCTGTCTACCTGCCTGTCATTATAGACAGGTACTGTTCACTGCACACCTTCCTCTGTCTACCTGCCTGTCATTATAGACAGGTACTGTTCACTGCACACCTTTCCTATCTCTACCTGCCTGTCATTATAGACAGGTACTGTTCACTGCACACCTTTCCTCCCTCTACCTGCCTGTCATTATAGACAGGTACTGCACTGCACACTTTCCTGTCTCTACCTGCCTGTCATTATAGACAGGTACTGTTCACTGCACACCTCCCTCTACCTGCCTGTCATTATAGACATGTACTGTTCACTGCACACCTTCCTCCCTCTACCTGCCTGTCATTATAGATAGGTACTGTTCACTGCACACCTTTCCTGTCTCTACCTGCCTGTCATTATAGACAGGTACTGTTCACTGCACACCTTTCCTCTGTCTACCTGCCTGTCATTATAGATAGGTACTGTTCACTGCACACCTTTCCTCTGTCTACCTGCCTGTCATTATAGACAGGTACTGTTCACTGCACACCTTTCCTCTGTCTACCTGCCTGTCATTATAGACAGGTACTGTTCACTGCACACCTTTCTATCTGTCATTATAGACAGGTACTGTTCACTGCACACCTTTCCTGTCTACCTGCCTGTCATTATAGACAGGTACTGTTCACTGCACACCTTTCCTCTGTCTACCTGCCTGTCATTATAGACAGGTACTGTTCACTGCACACCTTTCCTGTCTCTACCTGCCTGTCATTATAGACAGGTACTGTTCACTGCACACCTTTCCTCCCTCTACCTGCCTGTCATTATAGACAGGTACTGTTCACTGCACACCTTTCCTGTCTCTACCTGCCTGTCATTATAGACAGGTACTGTTCACTGCACACCTTTACTGTCTCTACCTGCCTGTCATTATAGACAGGTACTGTTCACTGCACACCTTTCCTCTGTCTACCTGCCTGTCATTATAGACAGGTACTGTTCACTGCACACCTTTCCTCTGTCTACCTGCCTGTCATTATAGACAGGTACTGTTCACTGCACACCTTTCCTGTCATTATAGACAGGTACTGTTCACTGCACACCTTTCCTCTGTCTACCTGCCTGTTATTATAGACAGGTACTGTTCACTGCACACCTTTCCTCTGTCTACCTGCCTGTCATTATAGACAGGTACTGTTCACTGCACACCTTTCCTATCTCTACCTGCCTGTCATTATAGACAGGTACTGTTCACTGCACACCTTTCCTGTCTCTACCTGCCTGTCATTATAGACAGGTACTGTTCACTGCACACCTTTACTGTCTCTACCTGCCTGTCATTATAGACAGGTACTGTTCACTGCACACCTTTCCTGTCTCTACCTGCCTGTCATTATAGACAGGTACTGTTCACTGCACACCTTTCCTGTCTCTACCTGACTGTCATTATAGACAGGTACTGTTCACTGCACACCTTAACTCCCTCTACCTGCCTGTCATTATAGACAGGTACTGTTCACTGCACACCTGTCCTCCCTCTACCTGCCTGTCATTATAGATAGGTACTGTTCACTGCACACCTTTCCTGTCTCTACCTGCCTGTCATTATAGACAGGTACTGTTCACTACACCTTTCCTGTCTCTACCTGCCTGTCATTATAGACAGGTACTGTTCACTGCACACCTTTCCTATCTCTACCTGCCTGTCATTATAGATAGGTACTGTTCACTGCACACCTTTCCTGTCTCTACCTGCCTGTCATTATAGACAGGTACTGTTCACTGCACACCTCCCTCTACCTGCCTGTCATTATAGACATGTACTGTTCACTGCACACCTGTCCTCCCTCTACATGCCTGTCATTATAGATAGGTACTGTTCACTGCACACCTTTCCTGTCTCTACCTGCCTGTCATTATAGACAGGTACTGTTCACTGCACACCTTTCCTCTGTCTACCTGCCTGTCATTATAGACAGGTACTGTTCACTGCACACCTTTCCTCTGTCTACCTGCCTGTCATTATAGACAGGTACTGTTCACTGCACACCTTTCCTGTCATTATAGACAGGTACTGTTCACTGCACACCTTTCCTCTGTCTACCTGCCTGTCATTATAGACAGGTACTGTTCACTGCACACCTTTCCTCTGTCTACCTGCCTGTCATTATAGACAGGTACTGTTCACTGCACACCTTTCCTATCTCTACCTGCCTGTCATTATAGACAGGTACTGTTCACTGCACACCTTTCCTCCTCTACCTGCCTGTCATTATAGACAGGTACTGTTCACTGCACACCTTTCCTGTCTCTACCTGCCTGTCATTATAGACAGGTACTGTTCACTGCACACCTTTCCTCTCTACCTGCCTGTCATTATAGACAGGTACTGTTCACTGCACACCTGTCCTGTCTCTACCTGCCTGTCATTATAGACAGGTACTGTTCACTGCACACCTTTCCTGTCTCTACCTGCCTGTCATTATAGACAGGTACTACTGCACACCTTTCCTGTTTCCTCTCTCTACCTGCCTGTCATTATAGACAGGTACTGTTCACTGCACACCTTTCCTCTGTCTACCTGCCTGTCATTATAGACAGGTACTGTTCACTGCACACCTTTCCTCCTCTACCTGCCTGTCATTATAGACAGGTACTGTTCACTGCACACCTTTCCTCTGTCTACCTGCCTGTCATTATAGACAGGTACTGTTCACTGCACACCTTTCCTGTCTCTACCTGCCTGTCATTATAGACAGGTACTGTTCACTGCACACCTTTCCTCCTCTACCTGCCTGTCATTATAGACAGGTACTGTTCACTGCACACCTTTCCTGTCTCTACCTGCCTGTCATTATAGACAGGTACTGTTCACTGCACACCTTTCCTCTCTACCTGCCTGTCATTATAGACAGGTACTGTTCACTGCACACCTTTCCTCTGTCTACCTGCCTGTCATTATAGACAGGTACTGTTCACTGCACACCTTTCCTGTCTCTACCTGCCTGTCATTATAGACAGGTACTGTTCACTGCACACCTTTCCTGTCTCTACCTGCCTGTCATTATAGACAGGTACTGTTCACTGCACACCTTTCCTGTCTCTACCTGCCTGTCATTATAGACAGGTACTGTTCACTGCACACCTTTCCTGTCTCTACCTGACTGTCATTATAGACAGGTACTGTTCACTGCACACCTTTCCTCTGTCTACCTGCCTGTCATTATAGACAGGTACTGTTCACTGCACACCTTTCCTGTCATTATAGACAGGTACTGTTCACTGCACACCTTTCCTCTCTCTACCTGCCTGTCATTATAGACAGGTACTGTTCACTGCACACCTTTCCTCTGTCTACCTGCCTGTCATTATAGACAGGTACTGTTCACTGCACACCTTTCCTATCTCTACCTGCCTGTCATTATAGACAGGTACTGTTCACTGCACACCTTTCCTGTCTCTACCTGCCTGTCATTATAGACAGGTACTGTTCACTGCACACCTTTCCTGTCTCTACCTGCCTGTCATTATAGACAGGTACTGTTCACTGCACACCTTTACTGTCTCTACCTGCCTGTCATTATAGACAGGTACTGTTCACTGCACACCTTTCCTGTCTCTACCTGCCTGTCATTATAGACAGGTACTGTTCACTGCACACCTTTCCTCTGTCTACCTGCCTGTCATTATAGACAGGTACTGTTCACTGCACACCTTTCCTGTCTCTACCTGCCTGTCATTATAGACAGGTACTGTTCACTACACCTTTCCTGTCTCTACCTGCCTGTCATTATAGACAGGTACTGTTCACTGCACACCTTTCCTATCTCTACCTGCCTGTCATTATAGATAGGTACTGTTCACTGCACACCTTTCCTGTCTCTACCTGCCTGTCATTATAGACAGGTACTGTTCACTGCACACCTCCCTCTACCTGCCTGTCATTATAGACATGTACTGTTCACTGCACACCTGTCCTCCCTCTACATGCCTGTCATTATAGATAGGTACTGTTCACTGCACACCTTTCCTGTCTCTACCTGCCTGTCATTATAGACAGGTACTGTTCACTGCACACCTTTCCTGTCTCTACCTGCCTGTCATTATAGACAGGTACTGTTCACTGCACACCTTTCCTGTCTCTACCTGCCTGTCATTATAGACAGGTACTGTTCACTGCACACCTTTCCTCTGCCTCTACCTGCCTGTCATTATAGACAGGTACTGTTCACTGCACACCTTTCCTCTGTCTACCTGCCTGTCATTATAGACAGGTACTGTTCACTGCACACCTTTCCTGTCATTATTATAGACAGGTACTGTTCACTGCACACCTTTCCTCTCTCTACCTGCCTGTCATTATAGACAGGTACTGTTCACTGCACACCTTTCCTCTGTCTACCTGCCTGTCATTATAGACAGGTACTGTTCACTGCACACCTTTCCTCCCTCTACCTGCCTGTCATTATAGACAGGTACTGTTCACTGCACACCTTTCCTGTCTCTACCTGCCTGTCATTATAGACAGGTACTGTTCACTGCACACCTTTCCTGTCTCTACCTGCCTGTCATTATAGACAGGTACTGTTCACTGCACACCTTTCCTCTGTCTCTACCTGCCTGTCATTATAGACAGGTACTGTTCACTGCACACCTTTCCTCTCTCTACCTGCCTGTCATTATAGACAGGTACTGTTCACTGCACACCTTTCCTGTCTCTACCTGACTGTCATTATAGACAGGTACTGTTCACTGCACACCTTTCCTCCTCTACCTGCCTGTCATTATAGACAGGTACTGTTCACTGCACACCTTTCCTGTCTCTACCTGCCTGTCATTATAGACAGGTACTGTTCACTGCACACCTTTCCTATCTCTACCTGCCTGTCATTATAGACAGGTACTGTTCACTGCACACCTTTCCTCCCTCTACCTGCCTGTCATTATAGACAGGTACTGTTCACTGCACACCTCCCTCTACCTGCCTGTCATTATAGACATGTACTGTTCACTGCACACCTGTCCTCCCTCTACATGCCTGTCATTATAGATAGGTACTGTTCACTGCACACCTTTCCTGTCTCTACCTGCCTGTCATTATAGACAGGTACTGTTCACTGCACACCTTTCCTGTCTCTACCTGCCTGTCATTATAGACAGGTACTGTTCACTGCACACCTTTCCTGTCTCTACCTGCCTGTCATTATAGACAGGTACTGTTCACTGCACACCTTTCCTCTGTCTACCTGCCTGTCATTATAGACAGGTACTGTTCACTGCACACCTTTCCTCTGTCTACCTGCCTGTCATTATAGACAGGTACTGTTCACTGCACACCTTTCCTCTGTCTACCTGCCTGTCATTATAGACAGGTACTGTTCACTGCACACCTTTCCTATCTCTACCTGCCTGTCATTATAGACAGGTACTGTTCACTGCACACCTTTCCTGTCTCTACCTGCCTGTCATTATAGACAGGTACTGTTCACTGCACACCTTTACTGTCTCTACCTGCCTGTCATTATAGACAGGTACTGTTCACTGCACACCTTTCCTCTGTCTACCTGCCTGTCATTATAGACAGGTACTGTTCACTGCACACCTTTCCTCTGTCTACCTGCCTGTCATTATAGACAGGTACTGTTCACTGCACACCTTTCCTGTCATTATAGACAGGTACTGTTCACTGCACACCTTTCCTCTGTCTACCTGCCTGTCATTATAGACAGGTACTGTTCACTGCACACCTTTCCTCTGTCTACCTGCCTGTCATTATAGACAGGTACTGTTCACTGCACACCTTTCCTATCTCTACCTGCCTGTCATTATAGACAGGTACTGTTCACTGCACACCTTTCCTCCCTCTACCTGCCTGTCATTATAGACAGGTACTGTTCACTGCACACCTTTCCTGTCTCTACCTGCCTGTCATTAGACAGGTACTGTTCACTGCACACCTTTACTGTCTCTACCTGCCTGTCATTATAGACAGGTACTGTTCACTGCACACCTTTCCTGTCTCTACCTGCCTGTCATTATAGACAGGTACTGTTCACTGCACACCTTTCCTGTCTCTACCTGTCATTATAGACAGGTACTGTTCACTGCACACCTTTCCTGTCTCTACCTGCCTGTCATTATAGACAGGTACTGTTCACTGCACACCTTTCCTGTCTCGACCTGCCTGTCATTATAGACAGGTACTGTTCACTGCACACCTTTACTGTCTCTACCTGCCTGTCATTATAGACAGGTACTGTTCACTGCACACCTTTCCTGTCTCTACCTGCCTGTCATTATAGACAGGTACTGTCCACTGCACACCTTTCCTGTCTCTACCTGCCTGTCATTATAGACAGGTACTGTTCACTGCACACCTTTCCTCCCTCTACCTGCCTGTCATTATAGACAGATACTGTTCACTGAACACCTGTCCTCCCTCTACCTGCCTGTCATTATAGACAGGTACTGTTCACTGCACACCTATCCTCCCTCTACCTGCCTGTCATTATAGATAGGTACTGTTCACTGCACACCTTTCCTGTCTCTACCTGCCTGTCATTCATTATAGACAGGTACTGTTCACTGCACACCTTTCCTGTCTCTACCTGCCTGTCATTATAGACAGGTACTGTTCACTACACCTTTCCTGTCTCTACCTGCCTGTCATTATAGACAGGTATTGTTCACTGCACACCTTTCCTGTCTCTACCTGCCTGTCATTATAGACAGGTACTGTTCACTGCACACCTTTCCTATCTCTACCTGCCTGTCATTATAGACAGGTACTGTTCACTGCACACCTTTCCTGTCTCTACCTGCCTGTCATTATAGACAGGTACTGTTCACTGCACACCTCCTGTCTCTACCTGCCTGTCATTATAGACATGTACTGTTCACTGCACACCTGCCCTCCTCTACCTGCCTGTCATTATAGACAGGTACTGTTCACTGCACACCTTTCCTCTGTCTACCTGTCTGTCATTATAGACAGGTACTGTTCACTGCACACCTTTCCTGTCATTATAGACAGGTACTGTTCACTGCACACCTTTCCTCTGTCTACCTGCCTGTTATTATAGACAGGTACTGTTCACTGCACACCTTTCCTCTGTCTACCTGCCTGTCATTATAGACAGGTACTGTTCACTGCACACCTTTCCTATCTCTACCTGCCTGTCATTATAGACAGGTACTGTTCACTGCACACCTTTCCTGTCTCTACCTGCCTGTCATTATAGACAGGTACTGTTCACTGCACACCTTTCCTGTCTCTACCTGCCTGTCATTAGACAGGTACTGTTCACTGCACACCTTTACTGTCTCTACCTGCCTGTCATTATAGACAGGTACTGTTCACTGCACACCTTTCCTGTCTCTACCTGCCTGTCATTATAGACAGGTACTGTTCACTGCACACCTTTCCTGTCTCTACCTGACTGTCATTATAGACAGGTACTGTTCACTGCACACCTTTCCTGTGTCTACCTGCCTGTCATTATAGACAGGTACTGTTCACTGCACACCTTTCCTATCTCTACCTGCCTGTCATTATAGACAGGTACTGTTCACTGCACACCTTTCCTCCCTCTACCTGCCTGTCATTATAGACAGGTACTGCACACCTTTCCTGTCTCTACCTGCCTGTCATTATAGACAGGTACTGTTCACTGCACACCTCCCTCTACCTGCCTGTCATTATAGACATGTACTGTTCACTGCACACCTGTCCTCCCTCTACCTGCCTGTCATTATAGATAGGTACTGTTCACTGCACACCTTTCCTGTCTCTACCTGCCTGTCATTATAGACAGGTACTGTTCACTGCACACCTTTCCTCTGTCTACCTGCCTGTCATTATAGATAGGTACTGTTCACTGCACACCTTTCCTCTGTCTACCTGCCTGTCATTATAGACGGGTACTGTTCACTGCACACCTTTCCTCTGTCTACCTGCCTGTCATTATAGACAGGTACTGTTCACTGCACACCTTTCCTGTCATTATAGACAGGTACTGTTCACTGCACACCTTTCCTCTGTCTACCTGCCTGTCATTATAGACAGGTACTGTTCACTGCACACCTTTCCTCTGTCTACCTGCCTGTCATTATAGACAGGTACTGTTCACTGCACACCTTTCCTATCTCTACCTGCCTGTCATTATAGACAGGTACTGTTCACTGCACACCTTTCCTCCCTCTACCTGCCTGTCATTATAGACAGGTACTGTTCACTGCACACCTTTCCTGTCTCTACCTGCCTGTCATTATAGACAGGTACTGTTCACTGCACACCTTTACTGTCTCTACCTGCCTGTCATTATAGACAGGTACTGTTCACTGCACACCTTTCCTCTGTCTACCTGCCTGTCATTATAGACAGGTACTGTTCACTGCACACCTTTCCTCTGTCTACCTGCCTGTCATTATAGACAGGTACTGTTCACTGCACACCTTTCCTGTCACCTTTCCTGTCATTATAGACAGGTACTGTTCACTGCACACCTTTCCTCTGTCTACCTGCCTGTTATTATAGACAGGTACTGTTCACTGCACACCTTTCCTCTGTCTACCTGCCTGTCATTATAGACAGGTACTGTTCACTGCACACCTTTCCTATCTCTACCTGCCTGTCATTATAGACAGGTACTGTTCACTGCACACCTTTCCTGTCTCTACCTGCCTGTCATTATAGACTGGTACTGTTCACTGCACACCTTTCCTGTCTCTACCTGCCTGTCATTAGACAGGTACTGTTCACTGCACACCTTTACTGTCTCTACCTGCCTGTCATTATAGACAGGTACTGTTCACTGCACACCTTTCCTGTCTCTACCTGCCTGTCATTATAGACAGGTACTGTTCACTGCACACCTGTCCTCCCTCTACATGCCTGTCATTATAGATAGGTACTGTTCACTGCACACCTTTCCTGTCTCTACCTGCCTGTCATTATAGACAGGTACTGTTCACTGCACACCTTTCCTGTCTCTACCTGCCTGTCATTATAGACAGGTACTGTTCACTGCACACCTTTACTGTCTCTACCTGCCTGTCATTATAGACAGGTACTGTTCACTGCACACCTTTCCTCTGTCTACCTGCCTGTCATTATAGACAGGTACTGTTCACTGCACACCTTTCCTCTGTCTACCTGTCTGTCATTATAGACAGGTACTGTTCACTGCACACCTTTCCTGTCATTATAGACAGGTACTGTTCACTGCACACCTTTCCTCTGTCTACCTGCCTGTTATTATAGACAGGTACTGTTCACTGCACACCTTTCCTCTGTCTACCTGCCTGTCATTATAGACAGGTACTGTTCACTGCACACCTTTCCTATCTCTACCTGCCTGTCATTATAGACAGGTACTGTTCACTGCACACCTTTCCTGTCTCTACCTGCCTGTCATTATAGACAGGTACTGTTCACTGCACACCTTTCCTGTCTCTACCTGCCTGTCATTAGACAGGTACTGTTCACTGCACACCTTTACTGTCTCTACCTGCCTGTCATTATAGACAGGTACTGTTCACTGCACACCTTTCCTGTCTCTACCTGCCTGTCATTATAGACAGGTACTGTTCACTGCACACCTTTCCTGTCTCTACCTGACTGTCATTATAGACAGGTACTGTTCACTGCACACCTTAACTCCCTCTACCTGCCTGTCATTATAGACAGGTACTGTTCACTACACCTTTCCTGTCTCTACCTGCCTGTCATTATAGACAGGTACTGTTCACTGCACACCTTTCCTATCTCTACCTGCCTGTCATTATAGATAGGTACTGTTCACTGCACACCTTTCCTGTCTCTACCTGCCTGTCATTATAGACAGGTACTGTTCACTGCACACCTCCCTCTACCTGCCTGTCATTATAGACATGTACTGTTCACTGCACACCTGTCCTCCCTCTACATGCCTGTCATTATAGATAGGTACTGTTCACTGCACACCTTTCCTGTCTCTACCTGCCTGTCATTATAGACAGGTACTGTTCACTGCACACCTTTCCTGTCTCTACCTGCCTGTCATTATAGACAGGTACTGTTCACTGCACACCTTTCCTGTCTCTACCTGCCTGTCATTATAGACAGGTACTGTTCACTGCACACCTTTCCTCTGTCTACCTGCCTGTCATTATAGACAGGTACTGTTCACTGCACACCTTTCCTCTGTCTACCTGCCTGTCATTATAGACAGGTACTGTTCACTGCACACCTTTCCTCTGTCTACCTGCCTGTCATTATAGACAGGTACTGTTCACTGCACACCTTTCCTATCTCTACCTGCCTGTCATTATAGACAGGTACTGTTCACTGCACACCTTTCCTGTCTCTACCTGCCTGTCATTATAGACAGGTACTGTTCACTGCACACCTTTACTGTCTCTACCTGCCTGTCATTATAGACAGGTACTGTTCACTGCACACCTTTCCTCTGTCTACCTGCCTGTCATTATAGACAGGTACTGTTCACTGCACACCTTTCCTCTGTCTACCTGCCTGTCATTATAGACAGGTACTGTTCACTGCACACCTTTCCTGTCATTATAGACAGGTACTGTTCACTGCACACCTTTCCTCTGTCTACCTGCCTGTCATTATAGACAGGTACTGTTCACTGCACACCTTTCCTCTGTCTACCTGCCTGTCATTATAGACAGGTACTGTTCACTGCACACCTTTCCTGTCTCTACCTGCCTGTCATTATAGACAGGTACTGTTCACTGCACACCTTTCCTCCCTCTACCTGCCTGTCATTATAGACAGGTACTGTTCACTGCACACCTTTCCTGTCTCTACCTGCCTGTCATTAGACAGGTACTGTTCACTGCACACCTTTCCTGTCTCTACCTGCCTGTCATTATAGACAGGTACTGTTCACTGCACACCTTTCCTGTCTCTACCTGCCTGTCATTATAGACAGGTACTGTTCACTGCACACCTTTCCTGTCTCTACCTGTCATTATAGACAGGTACTGTTCACTGCACACCTTTCCTGTCTCTACCTGCCTGTCATTATAGACAGGTACTGTTCACTGCACACCTTTCCTGTCTCTACCTGCCTGTCATTATAGACAGGTACTGTTCACTGCACACCTTTACTGTCTCTACCTGCCTGTCATTATAGACAGGTACTGTTCACTGCACACCTTTCCTGTCTCTACCTGCCTGTCATTATAGACAGGTACTGTCCACTGCACACCTTTCCTGTCTCTACCTGCCTGTCATTATAGACAGGTACTGTTCACTGCACACCTTTCCTCCCTCTACCTGCCTGTCATTATAGACAGGTACTGTTCACTGAACACCTGTCCTCCTCTACCTGCCTGTCATTATAGACAGGTACTGTTCACTGCACACCTTTCCTCCTCTACCTGCCTGTCATTATAGACAGGTACTGTTCACTGCACACCTTTCCTGTCTCTACCTGCCTGTCATTATTATAGACAGGTACTGTTCACTGCACACCTTTCCTGCCTCTACCTGCCTGTCATTATAGACAGGTACTGTTCACTGCACCTTTCCTGTCTCTACCTGCCTGTCATTATAGACAGGTACTGTTCACTGCACACCTTTCCTGTCTCTACCTGCCTGTCATTATAGACAGGTACTGTTCACTGCACACCTTTCCTGTCTCTACCTGCCTGTCATTATAGACAGGTACTGTTCACTGCACACCTTTCCTGTCTCTACCTGCCTGTCATTATAGACAGGTACTGTTCACTGCACACCTCCCTCTACCTGCCTGTCATTATAGACAGGTACTGTTCACTGCACACCTTCCTCCCTCTACCTGCCTGTCATTATAGACAGGTACTGTTCACTGCACACCTTTCCTCTGTCTACCTGTCTGTCATTATAGACAGGTACTGTTCACTGCACACCTTTCCTGTCATTATAGACAGGTACTGTTCACCACACCTTTCCTCTCTACCTGCCTGTTATTATAGACAGGTACTGTTCACTGCACACCTTTCCTCTGTCTACCTGCCTGTCATTATAGACAGGTACTGTTCACTGCACACCTTTCCTATCTCTACCTGCCTGTCATTATAGACAGGTACTGTTCACTGCACACCTTTCCTGTCTCTACCTGCCTGTCATTATAGACAGGTACTGTTCACTGCACACCTTTCCTGTCTCTACCTGCCTGTCATTAGACAGGTACTGTTCACTGCACACCTTTACTGTCTCTACCTGCCTGTCATTATAGACAGGTACTGTTCACTGCACACCTTTCCTGTCTCTACCTGCCTGTCATTATAGACAGGTACTGTTCACTGCACACCTTTCCTGTCTCTACCTGCCTGTCATTATAGACAGGTACTGTTCACTGCACACCTTTCCTGTGTCTACCTGCCTGTCATTATAGACAGGTACTGTTCACTGCACACCTTTCCTATCTCTACCTGCCTGTCATTATAGACAGGTACTGTTCACTGCACACCTTTCCTCCTCTACCTGCCTGTCATTATAGACAGGTACTGTTCACTGCACACCTTTCCTGTCTCTACCTGCCTGTCATTATAGACAGGTACTGTTCACTGCACACCTCCCTCTACCTGCCTGTCATTATAGACATGTACTGTTCACTGCACACCTGTCCTCCCTCTACCTGCCTGTCATTATAGACAGGTACTGTTCACTGCACACCTTTCCTGTCTCTACCTGCCTGTCATTATAGACAGGTACTGTTCACTGCACACCTTTCCTCTGTCTACCTGCCTGTCATTATAGACAGGTACTGTTCACTGCACACCTTTCCTCTGTCTACCTGCCTGTCATTATAGACAGGTACTGTTCACTGCACACCTTTCCTCTGTCTACCTGCCTGTCATTATAGACAGGTACTGTTCACTGCACACCTTTCCTGTCATTATAGACCTGTTCTGCTTTCCTCTGTCTACCTGCCTGTCATTATAGACAGGTACTGTTCACTGCACACCTTTCCTCTGTCTACCTGCCTGTCATTATAGACAGGTACTGTTCACTGCACACCTTTCCTATCTCTACCTGCCTGTCATTATAGACAGGTACTGTTCACTGCACACCTTTCCTCCCTCTACCTGCCTGTCATTATAGACAGGTACTGTTCACTGCACACCTTTCCTGTCTCTACCTGCCTGTCATTATAGACAGGTACTGTTCACTGCACACCTTTCCTGTCTCTACCTGCCTGTCATTATAGACAGGTACTGTTCACTGCACACCTTTCCTCTGTCTACCTGCCTGTCATTATAGACAGGTACTGTTCACTGCACACCTTTCCTCTGTCTACCTGCCTGTCATTATAGACAGGTACTGTTCACTGCACACCTTTCCTGTCATTATAGACAGGTACTGTTCACTGCACACCTTTCCTCTGTCTACCTGCCTGTTATTATAGACAGGTACTGTTCACTGCACACCTTTCCTCTGTCTACCTGCCTGTCATTATAGACAGGTACTGTTCACTGCACACCTTTCCTATCTCTACCTGCCTGTCATTATAGACAGGTACTGTTCACTGCACACCTTTCCTGTCTCTACCTGCCTGTCATTATAGACTGGTACTGTTCACTGCACACCTTTCCTGTCTCTACCTGCCTGTCATTAGACAGGTACTGTTCACTGCACACCTTTACTGTCTCTACCTGCCTGTCATTATAGACAGGTACTGTTCACTGCACACCTTTCCTGTCTCTACCTGCCTGTCATTATAGACAGGTACTGTTCACTGCACACCTTTCCTGTCTCTACCTGACTGTCATTATAGACAGGTACTGTTCACTGCACACCTTAACTCCCTCTACCTGCCTGTCATTATAGACAGGTACTGTTCACTGCACACCTGTCCTCCCTCTACCTGCCTGTCATTATAGATAGGTACTGTTCACTGCACACCTTTCCTGTCTCTACCTGCCTGTCATTATAGACAGGTACTGTTCACTACACCTTTCCTGTCTCTACCTGCCTGTCATTATAGACAGGTACTGTTCACTGCACACCTTTCCTATCTCTACCTGCCTGTCATTATAGATAGGTACTGTTCACTGCACACCTTTCCTGTCTCTACCTGCCTGTCATTATAGACAGGTACTGTTCACTGCACACCTTTCCTGTCTCTACCTGCCTGTCATTATAGACAGGTACTGTTCACTGCACACCTTTCCTCCCTCTACCTGCCTGTCATTATAGATAGGTACTGTTCACTGCACACCTTTCCTGTCTCTACCTGCCTGTCATTATAGACAGGTACTGTTCACTGCACACCTTTCCTGTCTCTACCTGCCTGTCATTATAGACAGGTACTGTTCACTGCACACCTTTACTGTCTCTACCTGCCTGTCATTATAGACAGGTACTGTTCACTGCACACCTTTCCTCTCTCTACCTGCCTGTCATTATAGACAGGTACTGTTCACTGCACACCTTTCCTCTGTCTACCTGTCTGTCATTATAGACAGGTACTGTTCACTGCACACCTTTCCTGTCATTATAGACAGGTACTGTTCACTGCACACCTTTCCTCTGTCTACCTGCCTGTCATTATAGACAGGTACTGTTCACTGCACACCTTTCCTCTGTCTACCTGCCTGTCATTATAGACAGGTACTGTTCACTGCACACCTTTCCTATCTCTACCTGCCTGTCATTATAGACAGGTACTGTTCACTGCACACCTTTCCTGTCTCTACCTGCCTGTCATTATAGACAGGTACTGTTCACTGCACACCTTTCCTGTCTCTACCTGCCTGTCATTATAGACAGGTACTGTTCACTGCACACCTTTCCTGTCTCTACCTGCCTGTCATTATAGACAGGTACTGTTCACTGCACACCTTTCCTGTCTCTACCTGCCTGTCATTATAGACAGGTACTGTTCACTGCACACCTTTCCTGTCTCTACCTGCCTGTCATTATAGACAGGTACTGTTCACTGCACACCTTAACTCCCTCTACCTGCCTGTCATTATAGACAGGTACTGTTCACTGCACACCTTTCCTGTCTCTACCTGCCTGTCATTATAGACAGGTACTGTTCACTGCACACCTTTCCTATCTCTACCTGCCTGTCATTATAGACAGGTACTGTTCACTGCACACCTTTCCTGTCTCTACCTGCCTGTCATTATAGACAGGTACTGTTCACTGCACACCTCCCTCTACCTGCCTGTCATTATAGACATGTACTGTTCACTGCACACCTGTCCTCCCTCTACATGCCTGTCATTATAGATAGGTACTGTTCACTGCACACCTTTCCTGTCTCTACCTGCCTGTCATTATAGACAGGTACTGTTCACTGCACACCTTTCCTGTCTCTACCTGCCTGTCATTATAGACAGGTACTGTTCACTGCACACCTTTCCTGTCTCTACCTGCCTGTCATTATAGACAGGTACTGTTCACTGCACACCTTTCCTCTGTCTACCTGCCTGTCATTATAGACAGGTACTGTTCACTGCACACCTTTCCTCTGTCTACCTGCCTGTCATTATAGACAGGTACTGTTCACTGCACACCTTTCCTATCTCTACCTGCCTGTCATTATAGACAGGTACTGTTCACTGCACACCTTTCCTGTCTCTATCTGCCTGTCATTATAGACAGGTACTGTTCACTGCACACCTTTACTGTCTCTACCTGCCTGTCATTATAGACAGGTACTGTTCACTGCACACCTTTCCTCTGTCTACCTGCCTGTCATTATAGACAGGTACTGTTCACTGCACACCTTTCCTCTGTCTACCTGCCTGTCATTATAGACAGGTACTGCCTGTCACCTTTCCTGTCATTATAGACAGGTACTGTTCACTGCACACCTTTCCTCTGTCTACCTGCCTGTCATTATAGACAGGTACTGTTCACTGCACACCTTTCCTCTGTCTACCTGCCTGTCATTATAGACAGGTACTGTTCACTGCACACCTTTCCTATCTCTACCTGCCTGTCATTATAGACAGGTACTGTTCACTGCACACCTTTCCTCCTCTACCTGCCTGTCATTATAGACAGGTACTGTTCACTGCACACCTTTCCTGTCTCTACCTGCCTGTCATTAGACAGGTACTGTTCACTGCACACCTTTCCTGTCTCTACCTGCCTGTCATTATAGACAGGTACTGTTCACTGCACACCTTTCCTGTCTCTACCTGCCTGTCATTATAGACAGGTACTGTTCACTGCACACCTTTCCTGTCTCTACCTGTCATTATAGACAGGTACTGTTCACTGCACACCTTTCCTGTCTCTACCTGCCTGTCATTATAGACAGGTACTGTTCACTGCACACCTTTCCTGTCTCGACCTGCCTGTCATTATAGACAGGTACTGTTCACTGCACACCTTTACTGTCTCTACCTGCCTGTCATTATAGACAGGTACTGTTCACTGCACACCTTTCCTGTCTCTACCTGCCTGTCATTATAGACAGGTACTGTCCACTGCACACCTTTCCTGTCTCTACCTGCCTGTCATTATAGACAGGTACTGTTCACTGCACACCTTTCCTCCTCTACCTGCCTGTCATTATAGACAGATACTGTTCACTGAACACCTGTCCTCCCTCTACCTGCCTGTCATTATAGACAGGTACTGTTCACTGCACACCTATCCTCCCTCTACCTGCCTGTCATTATAGATAGGTACTGTTCACTGCACACCTTTCCTGTCTCTACCTGCCTGTCATTCATTATAGACAGGTACTGTTCACTGCACACCTTTCCTGTCTCTACCTGCCTGTCATTATAGACAGGTACTGTTCACTACACCTTTCCTGTCTCTACCTGCCTGTCATTATAGACAGGTATTGTTCACTGCACACCTTTCCTGTCTCTACCTGCCTGTCATTATAGACAGGTACTGTTCACTGCACACCTTTCCTATCTCTACCTGCCTGTCATTATAGACAGGTACTGTTCACTGCACACCTTTCCTGTCTCTACCTGCCTGTCATTATAGACAGGTACTGTTCACTGCACACCTCCCTCTACCTGCCTGTCATTATAGACATGTACTGTTCACTGCACACCTGTCCTCCCTCTACATGCCTGTCATTATAGACAGGTACTGTTCACTGCACACCTTTCCTCTGTCTACCTGTCTGTCATTATAGACAGGTACTGTTCACTGCACACCTTTCCTGTCATTATAGACAGGTACTGTTCACTGCACACCTTTCCTCTGTCTACCTGCCTGTTATTATAGACAGGTACTGTTCACTGCACACCTTTCCTCTGTCTACCTGCCTGTCATTATAGACAGGTACTGTTCACTGCACACCTTTCCTATCTCTACCTGCCTGTCATTATAGACAGGTACTGTTCACTGCACACCTTTCCTGTCTCTACCTGCCTGTCATTATAGACAGGTACTGTTCACTGCACACCTTTCCTGTCTCTACCTGCCTGTCATTAGACAGGTACTGTTCACTGCACACCTTTACTGTCTCTACCTGCCTGTCATTATAGACAGGTACTGTTCACTGCACACCTTTCCTGTCTCTACCTGCCTGTCATTATAGACAGGTACTGTTCACTGCACACCTTTCCTGTCTCTACCTGACTGTCATTATAGACAGGTACTGTTCACTGCACACCTTAACTCCCTCTACCTGCCTGTCATTATAGACAGGTACTGTTCACTACACCTTTCCTGTCTCTACCTGCCTGTCATTATAGATAGGTACTGTTCACTGCACACCTTTCCTGTCTCTACCTGCCTGTCATTATAGACAGGTACTGTTCACTGCACACCTTTCCTGTCTCTACCTGCCTGTCATTATAGACATGTACTGTTCACTGCACACCTTTCCTGTCTCTACCTGCCTGTCATTATAGACAGGTACTGTTCACTGCACACCTTTCCTCTGTCTACCTGCCTGTCATTATAGACAGGTACTGTTCACTGCACACCTTTCCTCTGTCTACCTGCCTGTCATTATAGACAGGTACTGTTCACTGCACACCTTTCCTCTGTCTACCTGCCTGTCATTATAGACAGGTACTGTTCACTGCACACCTTTCCTATCTCTACCTGCCTGTCATTATAGACAGGTACTGTTCACTGCACACCTTTCCTGTCTCTACCTGCCTGTCATTATAGACAGGTACTGTTCACTGCACACCTTTACTGTCTCTACCTGCCTGTCATTATAGACAGGTACTGTTCACTGCACACCTTTCCTCTGTCTACCTGCCTGTCATTATAGACAGGTACTGTTCACTGCACACCTTTCCTCTGTCTACCTGCCTGTCATTATAGACAGGTACTGTTCACTGCACACCTTTCCTGTCATTATAGACAGGTACTGTTCACTGCACACCTTTCCTCTGTCTACCTGCCTGTCATTATAGACAGGTACTGTTCACTGCACACCTTTCCTCTGTCTCTACCTGCCTGTCATTATAGACAGGTACTGTTCACTGCACACCTTTCCTATCTCTACCTGCCTGTCATTATAGACAGGTACTGTTCACTGCACACCTTTCCTCCCTCTACCTGCCTGTCATTATAGACAGGTACTGTTCACTGCACACCTTTCCTGTCTCTACCTGCCTGTCATTAGACAGGTACTGTTCACTGCACACCTTTACTGTCTCTACCTGCCTGTCATTATAGACAGGTACTGTTCACTGCACACCTTTCCTGTGTCTACCTGCCTGTCATTATAGACAGGTACTGTTCACTGCACACCTTTCCTGTCTCTACCTGTCATTATAGACAGGTACTGTTCACTGCACACCTTTCCTGTCTCTACCTGCCTGTCATTATAGACAGGTACTGTTCACTGCACACCTTTCCTGTCTCGACCTGCCTGTCATTATAGACAGGTACTGTTCACTGCACACCTTTACTGTCTCTACCTGCCTGTCATTATAGACAGGTACTGTTCACTGCACACCTTTCCTGTCTCTACCTGCCTGTCATTATAGACAGGTACTGTCCACTGCACACCTTTCCTGTCTCTACCTGCCTGTCATTATAGACAGGTACTGTTCACTGCACACCTTTCCTCCCTCTACCTGCCTGTCATTATAGACAGATACTGTTCACTGAACACCTGTCCTCCCTCTACCTGCCTGTCATTATAGACAGGTACTGTTCACTGCACACCTATCCTCCCTCTACCTGCCTGTCATTATAGATAGGTACTGTTCACTGCACACCTTTCCTGTCTCTACCTGCCTGTCATTATAGACAGGTACTGTTCACTGCACACCTTTCCTGTCTCTACCTGCCTGTCATTATAGACAGGTACTGTTCACTACACCTTTCCTGTCTCTACCTGCCTGTCATTATAGACAGGTATTGTTCACTGCACACCTTTCCTGTCTCTACCTGCCTGTCATTATAGACAGGTACTGTTCACTGCACACCTTTCCTCCCTCTACCTGCCTGTCATTATAGACAGATACTGTTCACTGAACACCTGTCCTCCCTCTACCTGCCTGTCATTATAGACAGGTACTGTTCACTGCACACCTATCCTCCCTCTACCTGCCTGTCATTATAGATAGGTACTGTTCACTGCACACCTTTCCTGTCTCTACCTGCCTGTCATTCATTATAGACAGGTACTGTTCACTGCACACCTTTCCTGTCTCTACCTGCCTGTCATTATAGACAGGTACTGTTCACTACACCTTTCCTGTCTCTACCTGCCTGTCATTATAGACAGGTACTGTTCACTGCACACCTTTCCTGTCTCTACCTGCCTGTCATTATAGACAGGTACTGTTCACTGCACACCTTTCCTATCTCTACCTGCCTGTCATTATAGACAGGTACTGTTCACTGCACACCTTTCCTGTCTCTACCTGCCTGTCATTATAGACAGGTACTGTTCACTGCACACCTCCTCTACCTGCCTGTCATTATAGACATGTACTGTTCACTGCACACCTGTCCTCCTCTACATGCCTGTCATTATAGATAGGTACTGTTCACTGCACACCTTTCCTGTCTTATTCCTGTCATTATAGACAGGTACTGTTCACTGCACACCTTTCCTGTCTCTAACTATGTCATTATAGACAGGTACTGTTCACTGCACACCTTTCCTGTCTTACCTGCCTGTCATTATAGACAGGTACTGACTGGCCTGTCTCTAACTATCACTCTGCTGACCTTTATTCCCTGAGGGACTGCTGACCTTCACTGATAACTATCACTCTGCTGCTCCCAGATTATTCCCTGAGGGATGGCCTGCTGATCTTCACTAATAACTATCACTCTGCTTCTCCCAGATTATTCCCTGAGGGACGGCCTGCTGACCTTCACTGATAACTATCACTCTGCTGCTCCCAGATTATTCCCTGAGGGACGGCCTGCTGATCTTCACTAATAACTATCACTCTGCTGCTCCCAGATTATTCCCTGAGGGACGTCCTGCTGACCTTCACTGATAACTATCACTCTGCTTCTCCCAGATTATTCCCTGAGGGATGTCCTGCTGACCTTCACTGATAACTATCACTCTGCTTCTCCCAGATTATTCCCTGAGGGATGTCCTGCTGACCTTCACTGATAACTATCACTCTGCTGCTCCCAGATTATTCCCTGAGGGACGGCCTGCTGACCTTCACTAATAACTATCACTCTGCTGCTCCCAGATTATTCCCTGAGGGACGGCCTGCTGACCTTCACTAATAACTATCACTCTGCTGCTCCCAGATTATTCCCTGAGGGACGGCCTGCTGACCTTCACTGATAACTATCACTCTGCTCCTCCCAGATTATTCCCTGAGGGACGGCCTGCTGACCTTCACTGATAACTATCACTCTGCTGCTCCCAGATTATTCCCTGAGGGACGGCCTGCTGACCTTCACTGATAACTATCACTCTGCTGCTCCCAGATTATTCCCTGAGGGACGGCCTGCTGACCTTCACTGATAACTATCACTCTGCTGCTCCCAGATTATTCCCTGAGGGACGGCCTGCTGATCTTCACTGATAACTATCACTCTGCTGCTCCCAGATTATTCCCTGAGGGACGGCCTGCTGATCTTCACTAACAACTATCACTCTGCTTCTCCCAGATTATTCCCTGAGGGACGGCCTGCTGATTTTCACTAATAACTATCACTCAGCTGCTCCCAGATTATTCCCTGAGGGACGGCCTGCTGATCTTCACTAATAACTATCGCTCTGCTGCTCCCAGATTATTCCCTGAGGGACGGCCTGCTGACCTTCACTATTAACTATCGCTCTGCTGCTCCCAGATTATTCCCTGAGGGACGGCCTGCTGACCTTCACTATTAACTATCGCTCTGCTTCTCCCAGATTATTCCCTGAGGGACGGCCTGCTGATCTTCTTCCTCCTGGTGGTTCCCATCCTGGTCCTGCTGGTGTTAGTGCTGCTCTATGTGTTCAGAAGGGATACCCTGGAAAGATGCCTCAAAGGACCACGCTCCAGGCGCTCTAGGTAAACACTGTCTATCACCACGCTCCAGACCCTCTAGGTAAACACTGTCTATCACCACGCTCTAGATAAACACTGTCTATCACCACGCTCTAGATAAACACTGTCTATCACCACGCTCTAGGTAAACACTGTCTATCACCAAGCTCCAGACGCTCTAGGTAAACACTGTCTATCACCACGCTCCAGACCCTCTAGGTAAACACTGTCTATCACCACGCTCCAGACCCTCTAGGTAAACACTGTCTATCACCACGCTCCAGACCCTCTAGGTAAACACTGTCTATCACCACGCTCCAGACCCTCTAGGTAAACACTGTCTATCACCACGCTCCAGACGCTCTAGGTAAACACTGTCTATCACCACGCTCCAGACGCTCTAGGTAAACACTGTCATATATATATATATATATATATATATATATATGGAAACACCACTGGTGGCAAAAATGCATATTTTCGTAATGCGGATTCTAGAGTGTTCCTCTGAAATTCTATCGCTAATTGGATGGACACCTAGCTATGGACACTTACAGTTGAAATTGAAGTTTACATACACCTTGGCCAAATTACATTTAAACTCAGTTTTTCATAATTATTGACATTTAATCAGAGTAAAAATTCCCTGTTTTAGGTCAGTTAGCCTCCCCACTTTCGTTTAAGAATGTGAAATGTCAGAATAATAGTAGAGAAAATGATTTATTTCAGCTTGTATTTCTTTCATCACATTCCCAGTGGGTCAGAAGTTTACATTCACTCAATTAGTATTTGGTAGCTTTGCCTTTAAATTGTTTAACTTCGGTCAAATGTTTCGGGTAGCCTTCCACAAGCTTCCCACTATAAGTTGGGGGAATTTTGGCCCACTCCTCCTGACAGAGCTGGTGTAACTGAGTCAGGTTTGTAGGCCTCCTTGCTCGAACACGCTTTCAGTTCTGCCCAAAATGTTTCTATGGGATTGAGGTCTTGGCTTTGTGATGGCCACTCCAATACCTTGACTTTTTTGTCCTTAAGCCATTTCGTGAGAACTTTGGAAGTATGTTTGGGGTCATTGTCCATTTGGAAGATCCATTTGCGACCAAGCTTTAACTTCCTGACTGATGTCTTGAGATGTTGCTTCAATATATGAACATAATTTCCCTTCCTCGTGATGCCATCTATTTTGTGAAGTGTACCAGTCCCTCCTGCAGCAAAGCACCCCCACAACATGATGCTGCCACCCCCGTGCTTCACGGTTGGGATGGTGTTCTTCAGCTTGCTTCCTCCAAACATAACGATGGTCGTTATGGCCAAACAGTTCTATTTTCGTTTCATCAGACCAGAGTACATTTCTCCAATAAATATGATCTTTGTCCCCATGTGCAGTTGCAAACCGTAGTCTGGCTTTATGGCGGTTTTGGAGCAGCGGCTTCTTCCTTGCTGAGCCGGCCTTTCAGGTTATGTTGATATAGGACTCGTCAGAAGCTTCTAAAGCCATGACATCATTTTCTGGAATGTTCCAAGCTGTTTAAAGGCACAGTCAACTTAGTGTATGTAAACTTCTGACCCACTGGAATTGTGATACAGTGAAATATAAGTGAAATAATCTGTCTGTAAACAATTGTTGGAAAAATTACTTGTGTCATGCACAAAGTAGATGTCCTCACCGACTTGCCAAAACTATCGTTTGTTAACAAGAAATGTGTGGAGTGGTTGATAAATGAGTTTTAATGACTACAACCCAAGTGTATGTAAACTTCCGACTTCAACTGTAGCTTATGGACACCTAGATTAAGAGTAAACCAACAAAATGTCAATAAAGATTTGTGTCTCTGTAAATTGGGTTCATCTCATCACAAAACTGTACAAACCTAGATGGTGGCACTTCTCTGATTAGTTTAACAGGTTGTGTGACATAGAAATGGTATGAGATTAAATAGTATAGTATGTAAAACTGGGTGACTTTCTCTGGGTCACAGCTGTTGCATTTCACATGATGATTTCTAATGTACGCAGGTCAAGAAACACAGCGAATGGCCAAGCGAATGGCAATGCCCAGAAACAACCAACGACACAACCTCCAGCAACACAGGCCCCACCCCCTCAGGTAAACTGTTCTCCCAGCAACACAGGCCACACCCCCTCAGGTAAACTGTTCTCCCAGCAACACAGGCCACACCCCCTCAGGTAAACTGTTCTCCCAGCAACACAGGCCCCACCCCCTCAGGTAAACTGTTTTTTTCCCAGCAACACAGGCCCCACCCCCTCGGGTAAACTGTTCCCCCAGCAACACAGGCCCCACCCCCTCAGGTAAACTGTTCCCCCAGTAACACAGGCCCCACCCCCTCGGGTAAACTGTTCCCCCAGTAACACAGCCCCCACCCCTCAGGTGAACTGTTCTCCCAACAACACAGGCCCCACCCCTCGGGTAAACTGTTCCCCCAGTAACACAGCCCCCACCCCCTCAGGTGAACTGTTCTCCCAACAACACAGGCCCCACCCCTCGGGTAAACTGTTCTCCCAGCAACACAGGCCCCACCCCCTCAGGTAAACTGTTCCCCCAGTAACACAGGCCCCACCCCCTCGGGTAAACTGTTCCCCCAGTAACACAGCCCCCACCCCCTCAGGTGAACTGTTCTCCCAACAACACAGGCCCCACCCCCTCGGGTAAACTGTTCCCCCAGTAACACAGCCCCCACCCCCTCAGGTGAACTGTTCTCCCAACAACACAGGCCCCACCCCCTCGGGTAAACTGTTCTCCCAGCAACACAGGCCCCACCCCCTCGGGTAAACTGTTTCTCCAGCAACACAGGCCCCACCCTCTCAGGTAAACAGTTCCACTACATGTACAATGGGATCTGATATTGACACCCTTGATAAAAATGAGCAAAAATGATTCAAATACTCATCTATTACAAAAATGTATCTATAAAAAAAAAGGAAATTATATTATTTAATACATCATTCTCAAAGGTACGTCTTAGACCATTCCTCCATACAGAACCCATACAGATCTTAGACCATTCCTCCATACAGAACCCATACAGATCTTAGACCTCCATACAGAACCCTTACAGATCTTAGACCAGGCCTCCATACAGAACCCTTACAGATCTTAGACCATTCCTCCATACAGAACCCATACAGATCTTAGACCATTCCTCCATACAGAACCCATACAGATCTTAGACCATTCCTCCATACAGAACCCATACAGATCTTAGACCATTCCTCCATACAGAACCCATACAGATCTTAGACCATTCCTCCATACAGAACCCATACAGATCTTAGACCATTCCTCCATACAGAACCCATACAGATCTTAGACCATTCCTCCATACAGAACCCATACAGATCTTAGACCATTCCTCCATACAGAACCCATACAGATCTTAGACCATTCCTCCATACAGAACCCTTACAGATCTTAGACCAGGCCTCCATACAGAACCCTTACAGATCTTAGACCATTCCTCCATACAGAACCCATACAGATCTTAGACCATTCCTCCATACAGAACCCATACAGATCTTAGACCATTCCTCCATACAGAACCCTTACAGATCTTAGACCATTCCTCCATACAGAACCCATACAGATCTTAGACCATTCCTCCATACAGAACCCATACAGATCTTAGACCATTCCTCCATACAGAACCCATACAGATCTTAGACCATTCCTCCATACAGAACCCATACAGATCTTAGACCATTCCTCCATACAGAACCCATACAGATCTTAGACCAGGCCTCCATACAGAACCCTTACAGATCTTAGACCATTCCTCCATACAGAACCCATACAGATCTTAGACCATTCCTCCATACAGAACCCATACAGATCTTAGACCATTCCTCCATACAGAACCCATACAGATCTTAGACCATTCCTCCATACAGAACCCTTACAGATCTTAGACCTCCATACAGAACCCTTACAGATCTTAGACCAGGCCTCCATACAGAACCCTTACAGATCTTAGACCATTCCTCCATACAGAACCCATACAGATCTTAGACCAGGCCTCCATACAGAACCCTTACAGATCTTAGACCATTCCTCCATACAGAACCCTTACAGATCTTAGACCATTCCTCCATACAGAACCCTTACAGATCTTAGACCATTCCTCCATACAGAACCCATACAGATCTTAGACCATTCCTCCATACAGAACCCATACAGATCTTAGACCATTCCTCCATACAGAACCCATACAGATCTTAGACCTCCATATAGAACCCATACAGATCCTTCATATCCTTTGTCTGTGCTTGTGGACTGCCCTCCTCAATTCAAACCACAGGATTTCAATGGATTTCAAGTCTGGAGACTGAGATGGCGATTGCAAAACGTTGATTATGAATGTTGCATTGGAACCGGTGCTTTGGTCAGATGAAAATACAGGCCACATACACCCAGGGGTGGGTTCAGTGTGTCTGAGAATACAGGCCAGGTGCACCCAGGGGTGGGTTCAGTGTGTCTGAGAATACAGGCCAGGTCCACCCAGTGGTGGGTTCAGTGTGTCTGAGAATACAGGCCAGATCCACCCAGTGGTGGGTTCGGTGGGTCTGAGAATACAGGCCAGGTCCACCCAGTGGTGTGTCTGAGAATACAGGCCAGGTCCACCCAGTGGTGTGTCTGAGAATACAGGCCAGGTCCACCCAGTGGTGGGTTCAGTGTGTGAGAATACAGGCCAGGTCCACCCAGTGGTGTGTCTGAGAATACAGGCCAGGTCCACCCAGTGGTGTGTCTGAGAATACAGGCCAGGTAGACCCAGGGGTGGGTTCAGTGGGTCTGAGAATACAGGCCAGGTTCACCCAGTGGTGGGTTCGGTGTGTCTGAGAATACAGGCCAGGTCCACCCAGGGGTGGGTTCAGTGTGTGAGAATACAGGCCAGGTCCACCCAGGGGTGGGTTCAGTGTGTGAGAATACAGGCCAGGTCCACCCAGTGGTGGGTTCAGTGTGTCTGAGAATACAGGCCAGGTCCACCCAGTGGTGGGTTCAGTGTGTCTGAGAATACAGGCCACGTCCACCCAGTGGTGGGTTCAGTGTGAGAATACAGGCCACGTCCACCCAGGGGTGGGTTCAGTGTGTCTGAGAATACAGGCCAGGTCCACCCAGTGGTGGGGTTCAGTGTGTCTGAGAATACAGGCCACGTCCACCCAGGGGTGGGTTCAGTGTGTCTGAGAATACAGGCCACGTCCACCCAGGGGTGGGTTCAGTGTGTCTGAGAATACAGGCCAGGTCCACCCAGGGGTGGGTTCAGTGTGTCTGAGAATACAGGCCAGGTCCACCCAGTGGTGTGTCTGAGAATACAGGCCAGGTCCACCCAGTGGTGGGGTTCGGTGAGTCTGAGAATACAGGCCAGGTCCACCCAGTGGTGGGTTCAGTGTGTCTGAGAATACAGGCCAGGTCCACCCAGGGGTGGGTTCAGTGTGTCTGAGAATACAGGCCACGTCCACCCAGGGGTGGGTTCAGTGTGTCTGAGAATGCAGGCCACGTCCACCCAGGGGTGGGTTCAGTGTGTGAGAATACAGGCCAGGTCCACCCAGGGGTGGGTTCAGTGTGTCTGAGAATACAGGCCACGTCCACCCAGGGGTGGGTTCAGTGTGTGAGAATACAGGCCACGTCCACCCAGGGGTGGGTTCAGTGTGTGAGAATACAGGCCAGGTCCACCCAGGGGTGGGTTCAGTGTGTCTGAGAATACAGGCCAGGTCCACCCAGTGGTGTGTCTGAGAATACAGGCCAGGTCCACCCAGTGGTGGGGTTCGGTGAGTCTGAGAATACAGGCCAGGTCCACCCAGTGGTGGGTTCAGTGTGTCTGAGAATACAGGCCAGGTCCACCCAGGGGTGGGTTCAGTGTGTCTGAGAATACAGGCCAGGTAGACCCAGTGGTGGGTTCAGTGTGTGAGAATGCAGGCCAGGTAGACCCAGTGGTGGGTTCAGTATCTGAGAATACAGGCCACGTCCACCCAGGGGTGGGTTCAGTGTATCTGAGAATGCTTGAGCAGAAAAGGACCCCCAACCTACTGTATAATATCCCCAACCTACTGTATAATACCCCCTACCTACTGTATAATATCCCCAACCTACTGTATAATATCCCCAACCTACTGTATCATATCCCCAACCTACTGTATAATATCCCTAACCTACTGTATAATATCCCCAACATACTGTATAATACCCCCAACATACTGTATAATACCCCCAACATACTGTATAATACCCCCTACCTACTGTATAATATCCCCAACCTACTGTATAATACCCCCTACCTACTGTATAATACCCCCAACCTACTGTATAATATCCCCCACCTACTGTATAATATCCCCAACCTACTGTATAATACCCCAACCTACTGTATAATACCCCAACGTACTGTATAATATCCCCAACCTACTGTATAATATCCCCAACCTACTGTATAATACCCCCAACGTACTGTATAATATCCCCAACCTACTGTATAATACCCCAACCTACTGTATAATATCCCCTACCTACTGTATAATATCCCTAACCTACTGTATAATATCCCCTACCTACTGTATAATATCCCCAACCTACTGTATAATATCCCCTACCTACTGTATAATACCCCCAACGTACTGTATAATACCCCCAACGTACTGTATAATATCCCCTACCTACTGTATAATACCCCCAACCTACTGTATAATACCCCCAACCTACTGTATAATACCCCCAACCTACTGTATAATATCCCCAACCTACTGTATAATATCCCCAACCTACTGTATAATACCCCCAACCTACTGTATAATACCCCTACCTACTGTATAATATCCCCAACCTACTGTATAATATCCCCAACCTACTGTATAATATCCCCAACCTACTGTATAATATCCCCAACCTACTGTATAATACCCCAACCTACTGTATAATATCCCCAACCTACTGTATAATATCCCCAACCTACTGTATAATATCCCCAACCTACTGTATAATACCCCCAACCTACTGTATAATACCCCCAACCTACTGTATAATACCCCCAACCTACTGTATAATAACCCTGTAACCCTACTGTATAATATCCCCAACCTACTGTATAATATCCCCAACCTACTGTATAATACCCCAACCTACTGTATAATACCCCCAACCTACTGTATAATATCCCCAACCTACTGTATAATACCCCTACCTACTGTATAATACCCCCAACCTACTGTATAATATCCCCAACCTACTGTATAATATCCCCAACCTACTGTATAATATCCCCAACCTACTGTATAATATCCCCAACCTACTGTATAATATCCCCAACCTACTGTATAATACCCCAACCTACTGTATAATATCCCCAACCTACTGTATAATATCCCCAACCTACTGTATAATATCCTACCTACTGTATAATACCCCCAACCTACTGTATAATACCCCCAACCTACTGTATAATATCCCCAACCTACTGTATAATATCCCCACCTACTGTATAATGTATACTGTATAATACCCCTACCTACTGTATAATATCCCTACCTACTGTATAATACCCCCTACCTACTGTATAATATCCCCAACCTACTGTATAATACCCCAACATACTGTATAATATCCCCAACCTACTGTATAATACCCCTACCTACTGTATAATACCCCCAACCTACTGTATAATACCCCTACCTACTGTATAATATCCCCAACCTACTGTATAATATTCCCTACCTACTGTATAATACCCCCAACCTACTGTATAATATCCCCAACCTACTGTATAATATCCCCAACCTACTGTATAATATCCCCTACCTACTGTATAATACCCCTACCTACTGTATAATACCCCTACCTACTGTATAATACCCCCTACCTACTGTATAATACCCCTACCTACTGTATAATATCCCCAACCTACTGTATAATACCCCCAACCTACTGTATAATACCCCCAACCTACTGTATAATACCCCCAACCTACTGTATAATATCCCCTACCTACTGTATAATACCCCCAACATACTGTATAATACCCCTACCTACTGTATAATATCCCCTACCTACTGTATAATACCCCCTACCTACTGTATAATATCCCCAACCTACTGTATAATATCCCCTACCTACTGTATAATATCCCCTACCTACTGTATAATACCCCCTACCTACTGTATAATATCCCCAACCTACTGTATAATACCCCCTACCTACTGTATAATATCCCCTACCTACTGTATCATATGGTGGTGGATCTTTAATGTTGTGGGGTTGTTCTACTTCTGCTGGTCCTGGAGGCCTTGTTAAGGTCAACGGCATCATGGGGTTGTTCTACTTCTGCTGGTCCTGGAGGCCTTGTTAAGGTCAATGGCATCATGGGGTTGTTCTACTTCTGCTGGTCCTGGAGGCCTTGTTAAGGTCAACGGCATCATGGGGTTGTTCTACTTCTGCTGGTCCTGGAGGCCTTGTTAAGGTCAACGGCATCATGGGGTTGTTCTACTTCTGCTGGTCCTGGAGGCCTTGTTAAGGTCAACGGCATCATGGGGTTGTTCTACTTCTGCTGGTCCTGGAGGCCTTGTTAAGGTCAACGGCATCATGGGGTTGTTCTACTTCTGCTGGTCCTGGAGGCCTTGTTAAGGTCAACGGCATCATGGGGTTGTTCTACTTCTGCTGGTCCTGGAGGCCTTGTTAAGGTCAACGGCATCATGGACTTTACCCAGTTCCAGAACATTTTAGTCAACAACCTGGTTGACTCTGTGAGGAGGCTGAACTTTGACCACAACTGGCTCTTCTAGCAATACAATAACCCCAAGCACACATCAAAATCCACTAAGAAATTGTTATTTTGCTACATAATCAACATTTTGCATTCGCCATCTCAGTCTCTGGACTTGAAATCCATTGAAAACCTGTGGTTTGAATTGAGGAGGGCAGTACATAACCACAGACAAAAGGATATCAAGGATCTGTATGGAGACCTGGTTTTAAGATCCCTCCTAATGCATTGTTGGCTAAGGGCTTGTCAGGCAGCAGTTCACTGTGAGGTCTACACCTGTTGGTTAAGGGCTTGTCAGTCAGCAGTTCACTGTGAGGTCTACACCTGTTGGTTAAGGGCTGGTCAGTCAGCATTTCACTGTGAGGTCTACACCTGTTGGCTAAGGGCTGGTCAGTCAGCATTTCACTGTGAGGTCTACACCTGTTGGTTAAGGGCTGGTCAGTCAGCATTTCACTGTGAGGTCAGTCAGCAGTTCACTGTGAGGTCTACACCTGTTGGTTAAGGGCTTGTCAGGCAGCATTTCACTGTGAGGTCTACACCTGTTGGTTAAGGGCTTGTCAGTCAGCATTTCACTGTGAGGTCTACACCTGTTGGTTAAGGGCTTGTCAGTCAGCAGTTCACTGTGAGGTCTACACCTGTTGGTTAAGGGCTTGTCAGGCAGCATTTCACTGTGAGGTCTACACCTGTTGGTTAAGGGCTTGTCAGTCAGCAGTTCACTGTGAGGTCTACACCTGTTGGTTAAGGGCTTGTCAGGCAGCATTTCACTGTAAGGTCTACACCTGTTGTATTCGGCGCATGTGACAAATATGTGTTCTCCAACTCATAAAACATTCTAGAAAAATGCTCAGTGCTGTTATCCTCGCAAAGTGAGGTATTGGAAACAGGGGGGTCCATTTTTACCCTACCTTTTTTTTTTTTTTTGCGTACAATATATATATATAATACAATCAATACAATATATATATATAATACAATCAATACAATATATATATAATACAATACAATATATATATATAATACAATACAATATATATATATATATAATACAATCAATACAATATATATATATATAATACAATCAATACAATATATATATATATATATAATACAATTGAGGGGGTAAATCATTTCAGACCCTACTATGTCTTTATTGAGGGGGTAAATCATTTCAGACCCTACTATGTCTTTATTGAGGGGGTAAATCATTTCAGACCCTACTATGTCTTTATTTAGGGGGTAAATCATTTCAGACCCTACTATGTCTTTATTGAGGGGGTAAATCATTTCAGACCCCACTGTCTTTATTGAGGGGGTAAATCATTTCAGACCCTACTATGTCTTTATTGAGGGGGTAAATCATTTCAGACCCTACTATGTCTTTATTGAGGGGGTAAATCATTTCAGACCCCACTGTCTTTATTGAGGGGGTAAATCATTTCAGACCCTACTGTGTCTTTATTGAGGGGGTAAATCATTTCAGACCCTACTATGTCTTTATTGAGGGGGTAAATAATTTCAGACCCTGCTGTCTTTATTGAGGGGGTGAATCATTTCAGACCCCACTGTCTTTATTGAGGGGGTGAATCATTTCAGACCCTACTATGTCTTTATTGAGGGGGTAAATCATTTCAGACCCTACTATGTCTTTATTGAGGGGGTAAATCATTTCAGACCCTACTATGTCTTTATTGAGGGGGTAAATCATTTCAGACCCTACTATGTCTTTATTGAGGGGGTAAATCATTTCAGACCCTACTATGTCTTTATTGAGGGGGTAAATCATTTCAGACCCCACTGTCTTTATTGAGGGGGTAAATCATTTCAGACCCTACTATGTCTTTATTGAGGGGGTAAATCATTTCAGACCCTACTATGTCTTTATTGAGGGGTAAATCATTTCAGACCCCACTGTCTTTATTGAGGGGGTAAATCATTTCAGACCCCACTATGTCTTTATTGAGGGGGTAAATCATTTCAGACCCTACTATGTCTTTATTGAGGGGGTAAATCATTTCAGACCCTGCTGTCTTTATTGAGGGGGTAAATCATTTCAGACCCTACTATGTCTTTATTGAGGGGGTAAATCATTTCAGACCCTACTATGTCTTTATTGAGGGGGTAAATCATTTCAGACCCTACTATGTCTTTATTTAGGGGGTAAATCATTTCAGACCCTACTGTCTTTATTGAGGGGGTAAATCATTTCAGACCCTGCTGTCTTTATTGAGGGGGTAAATCATTTCAGACCCTACTATGTCTTTATTGAGGGGGTGAATCCTTTCAGACCCTACTATGTCTTTATTGAGGGGTAAATCATTTCAGACCCTACTATGTCTTTATTGAGGGGGTAAATCATTTCAGACCCTGCTGTCTTTATTGAGGGGGTGAATCATTTCAGACCCCACTGTCTTTATTGAGGGGGTGAATCATTTCAGACCCTACTATGTCTTTATTGAGGGGGTAAATCATTTCAGACCCTACTATGTCTTTATTGAGGGGGTAAATCATTTCAGACCCTACTATGTCTTTATTGAGGGGGTAAATCATTTCAGACCCTACTATGTCTTTATTGAGGGGGTAAATCATTTCAGACCCCACTGTCTTTATTGAGGGGGTAAATCATTTCAGACCCTACTATGTCTTTATTGAGGGGGTAAATCATTTCAGACCCTACTATGTCTTTATTGAGGGGGTAAATCATTTCAGACCCCACTGTCTTTATTGAGGGGGTAAATCATTTCAGACCCTACTATGTCTTTATTGAGGGGGTAAATCATTTCAGACCCTACTATGTCTTTATTGAGGGGGTAAATCATTTCAGACCCCACTGTCTTTATTGAGGGGTAAATCATTTCAGACCCTACTGTGTCTTTATTGAGGGGGTAAATCATTTCAGACCCTACTATGTCTTTATTGAGGGGGTAAATAATTTCAGACCCTGCTGTCTTTATTGAGGGGGTGAATCATTTCAGACCCCACTGTCTTTATTGAGGGGGTGAATCATTTCAGACCCTACTATGTCTTTATTGAGGGGGTAAATCATTTCAGACCCTACTATGTCTTTATTGAGGGGGTAAATCATTTCAGACCCTACTATGTCTTTATTGAGGGGGTAAATCATTTCAGACCCTACTATGTCTTTATTGAGGGGGTAAATCATTTCAGACCCTACTATGTCTTTATTGAGGGGTAAATCATTTCAGACCCCACTGTCTTTATTGAGGGGGTAAATCATTTCAGACCCTACTATGTCTTTATTGAGGGGGTAAATCATTTCAGACCCTACTATGTCTTTATTGAGGGGTAAATCATTTCAGACCCCACTGTCTTTATTGAGGGGGTAAATCATTTCAGACCCCACTGTCTTTATTGAGGGGGTAAATCATTTCAGACCCTACTATGTCTTTATTGAGGGGGTAAATCATTTCAGACCCTGCTGTCTTTATTGAGGGGGTAAATCATTTCAGACCCTGCTGTCTTTATTGAGGGGGTAAATCATTTCAGACCCTGCTGTCTTTATTGAGGGGGTAAATCATTTCAGACCCCACTGTCTTTATTGAGGGGGTGAATCCTTTCAGACCCTACTATGTCTTTATTGAGGGGTAAATCATTTCAGACCCTACTATGTCTTTATTGAGGGGTAAATCATTTCAGACCCTACTATGTCTTTATTGAGGGGTAAATCATTTCAGACCCCACTGTCTTTATTGAGGGGGTAAATCCTTTCAGACCCCACTGTCTTTATTGAGGGGGTGAATCCTTTCAGACCCTACTATGTCTTTATTGAGGGGTAAATCATTTCAGACCCTACTATGTCTTTATTGAGGGGTAAATCATTTCAGACCCCACTGTCTTTATTGAGGGGTAAATCCTTTCAGACCCCACTGTCTTTATTGAGGGGTGAATCCTTTCAGACCCTACTTTATTGTCTTTATTGTCTTTATTGGGGGGTAAATCCTTTCAGACCCCACTGTCTTTATTGAGGGGGTAAATCCTTTCAGACCCCACTGTCTTTATTGAGGGGGTGAATCATTTCAGACCCCACTGTCTTTATTGAGGGGGTAAATCATTTCAGACCCCACTGTCTTTATTGAGGGGGTAAATCATTTCAGACCCTACTATGTCTTTATTGAGGGGGTAAATCATTTCAGACCCTACTATGTCTTTATTGAGGGGGTAAATCATTTCAGACCCTACTATGTCTTTATTGAGGGGGTAAATCATTTCAGACCCCACTGTCTTTATTGAGGGGGTAAATCATTTCAGACCCTACTGTCTTTATTGAGGGGGTGAATCATTTCAGACCCTACTATGTCTTTATTGAGGGGGTAAATCATTTCAGACCCCACTGTCTTTATTGAGGGGGTAAATCATTTCAGACCCTACTATGTCTTTATTGAGGGGGTAAATCATTTCAGACCCTACTGTCTTTATTGAGGGGGTAAATCATTTCAGATCCTGCTATGTCTTTATTGAGGGGGTAAATCATTTCAGACCCTACTATGTCTTTATTGAGGGGGTAAATCATTTCAGACCCCACTGTCTTTATTGAGGGGGTAAATCATTTCAGACCCCACTGTCTTTATTGAGGGGGTAAATCATTTCAGACCCCACTGTCTTTATTGAGGGGGTAAATCATTTCAGACCCTACTATGTCTTTATTGAGGGGGTAAATCATTTCAGACCCTACTATGTCTTTATTGAGGGGGTAAATCATTTCAGACCCTACTATGTCTTTATTGAGGGGGTAAATCATTTCAGACCCTACTATGTCTTTATTGAGGGGGTAAATCATTTCAGACCCCACTGTCTTTATTGAGGGGGTAAATCATTTCAGACCCTACTGTGTCTTTATTGAGGGGGTAAATCATTTCAGACCCCACTGTCTTTATTGAGGGGGTAAATCATTTCAGACCCTGCTGTCTTTATTGAGGGGGTGAATCATTTCAGACCCTGCTGTCTTTATTGAGGGGGTAAATCATTTCAGACCCTGCTGTCTTTATTGAGGGGGTAAATCATTTCAGACCCCGCTGTCTTTATTGAGGGGGTAAATCATTTCAGACCCCACTGTCTTTATTGAGGGGGTGAATCCTTTCAGACCCTACTATGTCTTTATTGAGGGGTAAATCATTTCAGACCCCACTGTCTTTATTGAGGGGGTAAATCCTTTCAGACCCCACTGTCTTTATTGAGGGGGTGAATCATTTCAGACCCCACTGTCTTTATTGAGGGGGTGAATCCTTTCAGACCCTACTATGTCTTTATTGAGGGGTAAATCATTTCAGACCCTACTATGTCTTTATTGAGGGGTAAATCATTTCAGACCCCACTGTCTTTATTGAGGGGGTGAATCCTTTCAGACCCCACTGTCTTTATTGAGGGGGTGAATCCTTTCAGACCCCACTGTCTTTATTGAGGGGGTAAATCCTTTCAGACCCCACTGTCTTTATTGAGGGGGTGAATCCTTTCAGACCCCACTGTCTTTATTGAGGGGGTAAATCCTTTCAGACCCCACTGTCTTTATTGAGGGGGTAAATCCTTTCAGACCCCACTGTCTTTATTGAGGGGGTAAATCCTTTCAGACCCCACTGTCTTTATTGAGGGGGTAAATCATTTCAGACCCTACTATGTCTTTATTGAGGGGGTAAATCATTTCAGACCCTACTATGTCTTTATTGAGGGGGTAAATCATTTCAGACCCCACTGTCTTTATTGAGGGGGTAAATCATTTCAGACCCCACTGTCTTTATTGAGGGGGTAAATCATTTCAGACCCTCCTGTCTTTATTGAGGGGGTAAATCATTTCAGACCCTACTGTCTTTATTGAGGGGGTAAATCATTTCAGATCCTGCTATGTCTTTATTGAGGGGGTAAATCATTTCAGACCCTACTATGTCTTTATTGAGGGGGTAAATCATTTCAGACCCCACTGTCTTTATTGAGGGGGTAAATCATTTCAGACCCCACTGTCTTTATTGAGGGGGTAAATCATTTCAGACCCCACTGTCTTTATTGAGGGGGTAAATCATTTCAGACCCTACTATGTCTTTATTGAGGGGGTAAATCATTTCAGACCCCACTGTCTTTATTGAGGGGGTAAATCATTTCAGACCCTGCTATGTCTTTATTGAGGGGGTAAATCATTTCAGACCCCGCTGTCTTTATTGAGGGGGTAAATCATTTCAGACCCCACTGTCTTTATTGAGGGGGTAAATCCTTTCAGACCCTACTATGTCTTTATTGAGGGGGTAAATCATTTCAGACCCTACTGTGTCTTTATTGAGGGGTAAATCATTTCAGACCCTACTGTGTCTTTATTGAGGGGTAAATCATTTCAGACCCTACTGTGTCTTTATTGAGGGGGTAAATCATTTCAGACCCCACTGTCTTTATTGAGGGGGTGAATCATTTCAGACCCTACTATGTCTTTATTGAGGGGGTGAATCCTTTCAGACCCCACTGTGTCTTTATTGAGGGGTATAAATCCTTTCAGACCCTGCTATGTCTTTATTGAGGGGGTAAATCATTTCAGACCCTACTATGTCTTTATTGAGGGGGTAAATCCTTTCAGACCCTACTGTCTTTATTGAGGGGGTGAATCCTTTCAGACCCCACTGTGTCTTTATTGAGGGGTAAATCCTTTCAGACCCTGCTATGTCTTTATTGAGGGGGTAAATCATTTCAGACCCTACTATGTCTTTATTGAGGGGGTAAATCATTTCAGACCCTACTATGTCTTTATTGAGGGGGTAAATCATTTCAGACCCTACTATGTCTTTATTGAGGGGGTAAATCATTTCAGACCCCACTGTCTTTATTGAGGGGGTAAATCCTTTCAGACCCTGCTATGTCTTTATTGAGGGGGTAAATCATTTCAGACCCTACTGTCTTTATTGAGGGGGTAAATCATTTCAGACCCTACTATGTCTTTATTGAGGGGGTAAATCATTTCAGACCCCACTGTCTTTATTGAGGGGGTAAATCATTTCAGACCCTACTGTCTTTATTGAGGGGGTGAATCATTTCAGACCCTACTATGTCTTTATTGAGGGGGTAAATCATTTCAGACCCCACTGTCTTTATTGAGGGGGTAAATCATTTCAGACCCTACTATGTCTTTATTGAGGGGGTAAATCATTTCAGACCCTACTGTCTTTATTGAGGGGGTAAATCATTTCAGATCCTGCTATGTCTTTATTGAGGGGGTAAATCATTTCAGACCCTACTATGTCTTTATTGAGGGGGTAAATCATTTCAGACCCCACTGTCTTTATTGAGGGGGTAAATCATTTCAGACCCCACTGTCTTTATTGAGGGGGTAAATCATTTCAGACCCCACTGTCTTTATTGAGGGGGTAAATCATTTCAGACCCTACTATGTCTTTATTGAGGGGGTAAATCATTTCAGACCCTACTATGTCTTTATTGAGGGGTAAATCATTTCAGACCCTACTATGTCTTTATTGAGGGGTAAATCATTTCAGACCCTACTATGTCTTTATTGAGGGGTAAATCATTTCAGACCCCACTGTCTTTATTGAGGGGGTAAATCATTTCAGACCCTACTGTGTCTTTATTGAGGGGGTAAATCATTTCAGACCCCACTGTCTTTATTGAGGGGGTAAATCATTTCAGACCCTGCTGTCTTTATTGAGGGGGTGAATCATTTCAGACCCTGCTGTCTTTATTGAGGGGTAAATCATTTCAGACCCCACTGTCTTTATTGAGGGGGTGAATCCTTTCAGAACTGTCTTTATTGAGGGGGTGAATCAGACCCCACTGTCTTTATTGAGGGGGTAAATCATTTCAGACCCCACTGTCTTTATTGAGGGGGTGAATCCTTTCAGACCCCACTGTCTTTATTGAGGGGGTAAATCCTTTCAGACCCCACTGTCTTTATTGAGGGGGTAAATCCTTTCAGACCCCACTGTCTTTATTGAGGGGGTAAATCCTTTCAGACCCCACTGTCTTTATTGAGGGGGTAAATCATTTCAGACCCTACTATGTCTTTATTGAGGGGGTAAATCATTTCAGACCCTACTATGTCTTTATTGAGGGGGTAAATCATTTCAGACCCCACTGTCTTTATTGAGGGGGTAAATCATTTCAGACCCCACTGTCTTTATTGAGGGGGTAAATCATTTCAGACCCTCCTGTCTTTATTGAGGGGGTAAATCATTTCAGACCCTACTGTCTTTATTGAGGGGGTAAATCATTTCAGATCCTGCTATGTCTTTATTGAGGGGGTAAATCATTTCAGACCCTACTATGTCTTTATTGAGGGGGTAAATCATTTCAGACCCCACTGTCTTTATTGAGGGGGTAAATCATTTCAGACCCCACTGTCTTTATTGAGGGGGTAAATCATTTCAGACCCCACTGTCTTTATTGAGGGGGTAAATCATTTCAGACCCTACTATGTCTTTATTGAGGGGTAAATCATTTCAGACCCCACTGTCTTTATTGAGGGGGTAAATCATTTCAGACCCTGCTATGTCTTTATTGAGGGGGTAAATCATTTCAGACCCCGCTGTCTTTATTGAGGGGGTAAATCATTTCAGACCCCACTGTCTTTATTGAGGGGGTAAATCCTTTCAGACCCTACTATGTCTTTATTGAGGGGGTAAATCATTTCAGACCCTACTGTGTCTTTATTGAGGGGTAAATCATTTCAGACCCTACTATGTCTTTATTGAGGGGTAAATCATTTCAGACCCTACTGTGTCTTTATTGAGGGGGTAAATCATTTCAGACCCCACTGTCTTTATTGAGGGGGTGAATCATTTCAGACCCTACTATGTCTTTATTGAGGGGTGAATCATTTCAGACCCCACTGTGTCTTTATTGAGGGGTAAAATCCTTTCAGACCCTGCTATGTCTTTATTGAGGGGGTAAATCATTTCAGACCCTACTATGTCTTTATTGAGGGGGTAAATCCTTTCAGACCCTACTGTCTTTATTGAGGGGGTGAATCCTTTCAGACCCCACTGTGTCTTTATTGAGGGGTAAATCCTTTCAGACCCTGCTATGTCTTTATTGAGGGGGTAAATCATTTCAGACCCTACTATGTCTTTATTGAGGGGGTAAATCATTTCAGACCCTACTATGTCTTTATTGAGGGGGTAAATCATTTCAGACCCTACTATGTCTTTATTGAGGGGGTAAATCATTTCAGACCCCACTGTCTTTATTGAGGGGGTAAATCCTTTCAGACCCTGCTATGTCTTTATTGAGGGGGTAAATCATTTCAGACCCTACTGTCTTTATTGAGGGGGTAAATCCTTTCAGACCCCACTGTCTTTATTGAGGGGGTAAATCCTTTCAGACCCTGCTATGTCTTTATTGAGGGGGTAAATCATTTCAGACCCTACTGTCTTTATTGAGGGGGTAAATCCTTTCAGACCCTACTATGTCTTTATTGAGGGGGTAAATCATTTCAGACCCTACTGTCTTTATTGAGGGGGTGAATCATTTCAGACCCCACTGTCTTTATTGAGGGGGTAAATCATTTCAGACCCTACTATGTCTTTATTGAGGGGGTGAATCATTTCAGACCCTACTATGTCTTTATTGAGGGGGTAAATCATTTCAGACCCTACTATGTCTTTATTTAGGGGGTAAATCATTTCAGACCCCACTGTCTTTATTGAGGGGGTAAATCATTTCAGACCCCACTGTCTTTATTGAGGGGTAAATCATTTCAGACCCTACTATGTCTTTATTGAGGGGGTAAATCATTTCAGACCCTGCTGTCTTTATTGAGGGGTAAATCCTTTCAGACCCTGCTATGTCTTTATTGAGGGGGTAAATCATTTCAGACCCTACTATGTCTTTATTGAGGGGGTAAATCATTTCAGACCCTACTATGTCTTTATTGAGGGGGTAAATCATTTCAGACCCTACTATGTCTTTATTGAGGGGTAAATCATTTCAGACCCTACTATGTCTTTATTGAGGGGGTAAATCATTTCAGACCCCACTGTCTTTATTGAGGGGGTAAATCATTTCAGACCCCACTGTCTTTATTGAGGGGGTAAATCATTTCAGACCCTACTATGTCTTTATTGAGGGGTAAATCATTTCAGACCCCACTGTCTTTATTGAGGGGGTAAATCATTTCAGACCCTGCTATGTCTTTATTGAGGGGGTAAATCATTTCAGACCCCACTGTCTTTATTGAGGGGGTAAATCATTTCAGACCCCACTGTCTTTATTGAGGGGTAAATCATTTCAGACCCCACTGTCTTTATTGAGGGGGTAAATCATTTCAGACCCCACTGTCTTTATTGAGGGGGTAAATCATTTCAGACCCTACTATGTCTTTATTGAGGGGGTAAATCATTTCAGACCCTACTATGTCTTTATTGAGGGGGTAAATCATTTCAGACCCTACTATGTCTTTATTGAGGGGGTGAATCATTTCAGACCCTACTATGTCTTTATTGAGGGGGTAAATCATTTCAGACCCTACTATGTCTTTATTTAGGGGGTAAATCATTTCAGACCCCTCTGTCTTTATTGAGGGGGTAAATCATTTCAGACCCCACTGTCTTTATTGAGGGGTAAATCATTTCAGACCCTACTATGTCTTTATTGAGGGGTAAATCCTTTCAGACCCTGCTATGTCTTTATTGAGGGGGTAAATCATTTCAGACCCTACTATGTCTTTATTGAGGGGGTAAATCATTTCAGACCCTACTATGTCTTTATTGAGGGGGTAAATCATTTCAGACCCTACTATGTCTTTATTGAGGGGTAAATCATTTCAGACCCTACTATGTCTTTATTGAGGGGGTAAATCATTTCAGACCCCACTGTCTTTATTGAGGGGGTAAATCATTTCAGACCCCACTGTCTTTGAGGGGGTAAATCATTTCAGACCCTACTATGTCTTTATTGAGGGGTAAATCATTTCAGACCCCACTGTCTTTATTGAGGGGGTAAATCATTTCAGACCCTGCTATGTCTTTATTGAGGGGGTAAATCATTTCAGACCCCACTGTCTTTATTGAGGGGGTAAATCATTTCAGACCCCACTGTCTTTATTGAGGGGTAAATCATTTCAGACCCCACTGTCTTTATTGAGGGGGTAAATCATTTCAGACCCCACTGTCTTTATTGAGGGGGTAAATCATTTCAGACCCTATGTCTTTATTGAGGGGTAAATCATTTCAGACCCCACTGTCTTTATTGAGGGGGTAAATCATTTCAGACCCCACTGTCTTTATTGAGGGGGTAAATCATTTCAGACCCCACTGTCTTTATTGAGGGGGTAAATCATTTCAGACCCCACTGTCTTTATTGAGGGGGTAAATCATTTCAGACCCTACTGTCTTTATTGAGGGGTAAATCATTTCAGACCCCACTGTCTTTATTGAGGGGGTAAATCATTTCAGACCCTGCTATGTCTTTATTGAGGGGGTAAATCATTTCAGACCCCACTGTCTTTATTGAGGGGGTAAATCATTTCAGACCCCACTGTCTTTATTGAGGGGTAAATCATTTCAGACCCCACTGTCTTTATTGAGGGGGTAAATCATTTCAGACCCCACTGTCTTTATTGAGGGGGTAAATCATTTCAGACCCTACTATGTCTTTATTGAGGGGGTAAATCATTTCAGACCCTACTATGTCTTTATTGAGGGGGTAAATCATTTCAGACCCTACTATGTCTTTATTGAGGGGGTAAATCATTTCAGACCCTACTATGTCTTTATTGAGGGGGTAAATCATTTCAGACCCTACCATGTCTTTATTGAGGGGGTAAATCATTTCAGACCCCACTGTCTTTATTGAGGGGGTAAATCATTTCAGACCCCACTGTCTTTGAGGGGGTAAATCATTTCAGACCCTACTATGTCTTTATTGAGGGGTAAATCATTTCAGACCCCACTGTCTTTATTGAGGGGGTAAATCATTTCAGACCCTGCTATGTCTTTATTGAGGGGGTAAATCATTTCAGACCCCACTGTCTTTATTGAGGGGGTAAATCATTTCAGACCCCACTGTCTTTATTGAGGGGTAAATCATTTCAGACCCCACTGTCTTTATTGAGGGGGTAAATCATTTCAGACCCCACTGTCTTTATTGAGGGGGTAAATCATTTCAGACCCCACTGTCTTTATTGAGGGGGTAAATCATTTCAGACCCTACTGTCTTTATTGAGGGGTAAATCATTTCAGACCCCACTGTCTTTATTGAGGGGGTAAATCATTTCAGACCCTATGTCTTTATTGAGGGGTAAATCATTTCAGACCCCACTGTCTTTATTGAGGGGGTAAATCATTTCAGACCCCACTGTCTTTATTGAGGGGGTAAATCATTTCAGACCCTACTGTCTTTATTGAGGGGGTAAATCATTTCAGACCCTACTGTCTTTATTGAGGGGGTAAATCATTTCAGACCCTACTGTCTTTATTGAGGGGTAAATCCTTTCAGACCCTACTGTCTTTATTGAGGGGGTAAATCCTTTCAGACCCTACTGTCTTTATTGAGGGGGTAAATCATTTCAGACCCTGCTATGTCTTTATTGAGGGGGTAAATCATTTCAGACCCTACTGTCTTTATTGAGGGGGTAAATCATTTCAGACCCCACTGTCTTTATTGAGGGGGTAAATCCTTTCAGACCCTACTATGTCTTTATTGAGGGGGTAAATCATTTCAGACCCCACTGTCTTTATTGAGGGGGTAAATCATTTCAGACCCTACTATGTCTTTATTGAGGGGGTAAATCATTTCAGACCCCACTGTCTTTATTGAGGGGGTAAATCATTTCAGACCCTACTATGTCTTTATTGAGGGGGTAAATCATTTCAGACCCCACTGTCTTTATTGAGGGGGTAAATCATTTCAGACCCCACTGTCTTTATTTAGGGGGTAAATCCTTTCAGACCCCACTGTCTTTATTTAGGGGGTGAATCATTTCAGACCCCGCTGTCTTTATTGAGGGGGTGAATCATTTCAGACCCTGCTATGTCTTTATTGAGGGGGTAAATCATTTCAGACCCCACTGTCTTTATTGAGGGGGTAAATCATTTCAGACCCCACTGTCTTTATTGAGGGGGTAAATAATTTCAGACCCTGCTATGTCTTTATTGAGGGGGTGAATCATTTCAGACCCTACTATGTCTTTATTGAGGGGTGAATCATTTCAGACCCTACTATGTCTTTATTGAGGGGGTAAATCATTTCAGACCCCACTGTCTTTATTTAGGGGGTAAATCATTTCAGACCCTGCTATGTCTTTATTGAGGGGGTAAATCATTTCAGACCCTACTATGTCTTTATTGAGGGGGTAAATCAATTCAGACCCCACTGTCTTTATTGAGGGGGTAAATCATTTCAGACCCCACTATGTCTTTATTGAGGGGGTAAATCATTTCAGACCCCACTGTCTTTGAGGGGGTAAATCATTTCAGACCCCACTGTCTTTATTGAGGGGGTGAATCATTTCAGACCCTGCTATGTCTTTATTGAGGGGGTAAATCATTTCAGACCCTACTGTCTTTATTGAGGGGGTAAATCATTTCAGACCCCACTGTCTTTATTGAGGGGGTGAATCATTTCAGACCCTACTATGTCTTTATTGAGGGGGTAAATCATTTCAGACCCCACTGTCTTTATTGAGGGGGTAAATCATTTCAGACCCTGCTATGTCTTTATTGAGGGGGTAAATCATTTCAGACCCTACTGTCTTTATTGAGGGGGTAAATCATTTCAGACCCTACTATGTCTTTATTGAGGGGTAAATCATTTCAGACCCTACTGTCTTTATTGAGGGGTGAAATCATTTCAGACCCCACTGTCTTTATTGAGGGGGTAAATCCTTTCAGACCCTGCTATGTCTTTATTGAGGGGTAAATCATTTCAGACCCTACTATGTCTTTATTGAGGGGTAAATCATTTCAGACCCTACTATGTCTTTATTGAGGGGTGAATCATTTCAGACCCTACTATGTCTTTATTGAGGGGGTAAATCATTTCAGACCCTACTGTCTTTATTTAGGGGTAAATCATTTCAGACCCCACTGTCTTTATTGAGGGGGTAAATCATTTCAGACCCCACTGTCTTTATTGAGGGGTAAATCATTTCAGACCCTACTATGTCTTTATTGAGGGGTAAATCATTTCAGACCCTGCTGTCTTTATTGAGGGGTAAATCCTTTCAGACCCTGCTATGTCTTTATTGAGGGGTAAATCATTTCAGACCCTACTATGTCTTTATTGAGGGGGTAAATCATTTCAGACCCTACTATGTCTTTATTGAGGGGGTAAATCATTTCAGACCCTACTATGTCTTTATTGAGGGGTAAATCATTTCAGACCCCACTGTCTTTATTGAGGGGTAAATAATTTCAGACCCCACTGTCTTTATTGAGGGGTAAATCATTTCAGACCCCACTGTCTTTATTGAGGGGGTAAATCATTTCAGACCCTACTATGTCAGACCCTGCTTGTCTTTATTGAGGGGTAAATCATTTCAGACCCTACTGTCTTTATTGAGGGGTAAATCATTTCAGACCCCACTGTCTTTATTGAGGGGTAAATAATTTCAGACCCTACTGTCTTTATTGAGGGGGTAAATCATTTCAGACCCCACTGTCTTTATTGAGGGGGTAAATCATTTCAGACCCTACTATGTCAGACCCTGCTATGTCTTTATTGAGGGGGTAAATCATTTCAGACCCTACTGTCTTTATTGAGGGGGTAAATCATTTCAGACCCCACTGTCTTTATTGAGGGGGTGAATCATTTCAGACCCTACTATGTCTTTATTGAGGGGGTAAATCATTTCAGACCCCACTGTCTTTATTGAGGGGGTAAATCATTTCAGACCCTACTGTCTTTATTGAGGGGGTAAATCATTTCAGACCCCACTGTCTTTATTGAGGGGGTGAATCATTTCAGACCCTACTATGTCTTTATTGAGGGGGTAAATCATTTCAGACCCCACTGTCTTTATTGAGGGGGTAAATCATTTCAGACCCTACTATGTCTTTATTTAGGGGGTAAATCATTTCAGACCCTACTATGTCTTTATTGAGGGGGTAAATCATTTCAGACCCCACTGTCTTTATTGAGGGGTGAATCATTTCAGACCCTGCTATGTCTTTATTTAGGGGTAAATCATTTCAGACCCTACTATGTCTTTATTTAGGGGGTAAATCATTTCAGACCCTACTATGTCTTTATTGAGGGGGTAAATCATTTCAGACCCTGCTATGTCTTTATTTAGGGGTAAATCATTTCAGACCCCATTGTCTTTATTGAGGGGGTAAATCATTTCAGACCCTGCTATGTCTTTATTTAGGGGGTAAATCATTTCAGACCCTGCTATGTCTTTATTGAGGGGTAAATCATTTCAGACCCCACTGTCTTTATTGAGGGGGTAAATCATTTCAGACCCCACTGTCTTTATTGAGGGGGTAAATCATTTCAGACCCTACTATGTCTTTATTGAGGGGGTAAATCATTTCAGACCCTACTATGTCTTTATTGAGGGGGTAAATCATTTCAGACCCTACTATGTCTTTATTGAGGGGGTAAATCATTTCAGACCCTACTATGTCTTTATTGAGGGGGTAAATCATTTCAGACCCTACCATGTCTTTATTGAGGGGGTAAATCATTTCAGACCCCACTGTCTTTATTGAGGGGGTAAATCATTTCAGACCCCACTGTCTTTGAGGGGGTAAATCATTTCAGACCCTACTATGTCTTTATTGAGGGGTAAATCATTTCAGACCCCACTGTCTTTATTGAGGGGGTAAATCATTTCAGACCCTGCTATGTCTTTATTGAGGGGGTAAATCATTTCAGACCCCACTGTCTTTATTGAGGGGGTAAATCATTTCAGACCCCACTGTCTTTATTGAGGGGTAAATCATTTCAGACCCCACTGTCTTTATTGAGGGGGTAAATCATTTCAGACCCCACTGTCTTTATTGAGGGGGTAAATCATTTCAGACCCCACTGTCTTTATTGAGGGGGTAAATCATTTCAGACCCTACTGTCTTTATTGAGGGGTAAATCATTTCAGACCCCACTGTCTTTATTGAGGGGGTAAATCATTTCAGACCCTATGTCTTTATTGAGGGGTAAATCATTTCAGACCCCACTGTCTTTATTGAGGGGTAAATCATTTCAGACCCCACTGTCTTTATTGAGGGGGTAAATCATTTCAGACCCTACTGTCTTTATTGAGGGGGTAAATCATTTCAGACCCTACTGTCTTTATTGAGGGGGTAAATCATTTCAGACCCTACTGTCTTTATTGAGGGGTAAATCATTTCAGACCCTACTGTCTTTATTGAGGGGTAAATCATTTCAGACCCTACTGTCTTTATTGAGGGGTAAATCATTTCAGACCCTACTATGTCTTTATTGAGGGGGTAAATCATTTCAGACCCTACTGTCTTTATTGAGGGGTAAATCATTTCAGACCCCACTGTCTTTATTGAGGGGGTAAATCATTTCAGACCCTACTATGTCTTTATTGAGGGGTAAATCATTTCAGACCCCACTGTCTTTATTGAGGGGTAAATCATTTCAGACCCTACTATGTCTTTATTGAGGGGGTAAATCATTTCAGACCCCACTGTCTTTATTGAGGGGGTAAATCATTTCAGACCCCACTGTCTTTATTTAGGGGGTAAATCCTTTCAGACCCCACTGTCTTTATTTAGGGGGTGAATCATTTCAGACCCCGCTGTCTTTATTGAGGGGGTGAATCATTTCAGACCCTGCTATGTCTTTATTGAGGGGGTAAATCATTTCAGACCCCACTGTCTTTATTGAGGGGGTAAATCATTTCAGACCCCACTGTCTTTATTGAGGGGGTAAATAATTTCAGACCCTGCTATGTCTTTATTGAGGGGGTAAATCATTTCAGACCCTACTATGTCTTTATTGAGGGGGTAAATCAATTCAGACCCCACTGTCTTTATTGAGGGGGTAAATCATTTCAGACCCCACTATGTCTTTATTGAGGGGGTAAATCATTTCAGACCCCACTGTCTTTGAGGGGGTAAATCATTTCAGACCCCACTGTCTTTATTGAGGGGGTGAATCATTTCAGACCCTGCTATGTCTTTATTGAGGGGGTAAATCATTTCAGACCCTACTGTCTTTATTGAGGGGGTAAATCATTTCAGACCCCACTGTCTTTATTGAGGGGTGAATCATTTCAGACCCTACTATGTCTTTATTGAGGGGGTAAATCATTTCAGACCCCACTGTCTTTATTGAGGGGGTAAATCATTTCAGACCCTGCTATGTCTTTATTGAGGGGGTAAATCATTTCAGACCCTACTGTCTTTATTGAGGGGGTAAATCCTTTCAGACCCTACTATGTCTTTATTGAGGGGGTAAATCATTTCAGACCCTACTGTCTTTATTGAGGGGGTGAATCATTTCAGACCCCACTGTCTTTATTGAGGGGGTAAATCCTTTCAGACCCTGCTATGTCTTTATTGAGGGGGTAAATCATTTCAGACCCTACTATGTCTTTATTGAGGGGGTAAATCATTTCAGACCCTACTATGTCTTTATTGAGGGGGTGAATCATTTCAGACCCTACTATGTCTTTATTGAGGGGGTAAATCATTTCAGACCCTACTATGTCTTTATTTAGGGGGTAAATCATTTCAGACCCCACTGTCTTTATTGAGGGGGTAAATCATTTCAGACCCCACTGTCTTTATTGAGGGGTAAATCATTTCAGACCCTACTATGTCTTTATTGAGGGGGTAAATCATTTCAGACCCTGCTGTCTTTATTGAGGGGTAAATCCTTTCAGACCCTGCTATGTCTTTATTGAGGGGGTAAATCATTTCAGACCCTACTATGTCTTTATTGAGGGGGTAAATCATTTCAGACCCTACTATGTCTTTATTGAGGGGGTAAATCATTTCAGACCCTACTATGTCTTTATTGAGGGGTAAATCATTTCAGACCCCACTGTCTTTATTGAGGGGTAAATAATTTCAGACCCCACTGTCTTTATTGAGGGGGTAAATCATTTCAGACCCCACTGTCTTTATTGAGGGGGTAAATCATTTCAGACCCTACTATGTCAGACCCTGCTATGTCTTTATTGAGGGGGTAAATCATTTCAGACCCTACTGTCTTTATTGAGGGGGTAAATCATTTCAGACCCCACTGTCTTTATTGAGGGGGTGAATCATTTCAGACCCTACTATGTCTTTATTGAGGGGGTAAATCATTTCAGACCCCACTGTCTTTATTGAGGGGGTAAATCATTTCAGACCCTACTATGTCAGACCCTGCTATGTCTTTATTGAGGGGGTAAATCATTTCAGACCCTACTGTCTTTATTGAGGGGGTAAATCATTTCAGACCCCACTGTCTTTATTGAGGGGGTAAATCATTTCAGACCCTACTATGTCTTTATTGAGGGGGTAAATCATTTCAGACCCCACTGTCTTTATTGAGGGGGTAAATCATTTCAGACCCTACTATGTCTTTATTTAGGGGGTAAATCATTTCAGACCCTACTATGTCTTTATTGAGGGGTAAATCATTTCAGACCCCACTGTCTTTATTGAGGGGTAAATCATTTCAGACCCTGCTATGTCTTTATTGAGGGGGTAAATCATTTCAGACCCTACTATGTCTTTATTGAGGGGTAAATCATTTCAGACCCTACTATGTCTTTATTGAGGGGGTAAATCATTTCAGACCCTGCTATGTCTTTATTTAGGGGTAAATCATTTCAGACCCCATTGTCTTTATTGAGGGGGTAAATCATTTCAGACCCTGCTATGTCTTTATTTAGGGGGTAAATCATTTCAGACCCTGCTATGTCTTTATTGAGGGGGTAAATCATTTCAGACCCCACTGTCTTTATTTAGGGGGTAAATCATTTCAGACCCCGCTGTCTTTATTGAGGGGGTAAATCATTTCAGACCCTACTATGTCTTTATTGAGGGGGTAAATCATTTCAGACCCTACTATGTCTTTATTGAGGGGTAAATCATTTCAGACCCTACTGTCTTTATTGAGGGGTAAATCATTTCAGACCCTACTGTCTTTATTGAGGGGGTAAATCATTTCAGACCCTACTGTGTCTTAAATGGGACAGGGAACTGGCAGGTTTTTCCAAACTGCCATCATGGTCAGAGTTTGCAGAAATCATATTTTTGAGGGGATAAACCTCCTTGTCTGGCTGACCCCACTAGCCTGGTCATGGGAGTAGGATATACAACCAGATCTAGCTGGTCATGAGGTGTAGGCTAAATCAACCAGATCTAGCCTGGTCATGGGACCAACACAAACAGATCTAGCCTGGTCATGTCTTTATTGAGGGGGTAAATCATTTCAGACCCTACTGTCTTTAGTGGGGACCTAGCCTGGTCATGGAGGGACTATACAACACAAACAGACCTAGCCTTCATGGGAGTGGGCCAACACAAACAGACCTGTCTTTATTGAGGGGGGAGTAAAACACAAACAGATCTAGCCTTTGGGAGGGGCAGACCCCTGGTCATGTCTTTATTCATGGGAGGGGATCTAGCCTGGTCAAATAATTTCCAGTACTGTCTTTTATTTACATGGGTAATTCTGCTCTCTTCATCTGTTTCCAGCCAATGCCTACATATCCACCATCCTCTACCTCAGACCCAGGTATTAATGCTTTATCGTCTTTATTGGGGGGAGAGTGTCCATATTACAAACACCTTAGTTGTATGTTTTAATGGATAAATCATTTGGAGACCCCATTGTCTTTAGCCACCTTGAGGGGGTGTTCCCAAACCCATCCCTCCTAAGCATTAACCCTGACAGAAACCCCATACTAATGGGGGCTCTTTATTGAGGGTAAATCATTTTGTAGACCCATTTCTATGTTCTTTTGTGGATATCTAAAAAATAATGATAATTTAAAAACATTTTATTGCAGGAACATGATTTGGTGACAGGGACTTTTTAAGATATTGCTTTTTACATTATTACTATGGAAATGAAGGTAAATATTTTGTAATAAAAAATATACATATTGTTGAGTTCCAGAAAGGCTTTTATTTTATTGATTTTTAAAAATATTTAAATGTTACTCATTAAATATTGAATATAATATTTCCTGCCTTATTGTCCATTGTTTTATTAGAATCTTTCATTCAGGGGTAAATCATTTCAGACCCCACTGTCTTTATTACTAAACCCAGAGGTACAGTAGAATATTACCAGAGTTACTAAACCCAGAGGTACAGTAGAATATTACCAGAGTTACTAAACCCAGAGGTACAGTAGAATATTACCAGAGTTACTAAACCCAGAGGTACAGTAGAATATTACCAGAGTTACTTGAGGGGGTAAATATTACATTTCTAAACCCAGAGTTACAGTAGAATATTACCAGAGTTACTAAACCCAGAGTTACAGTAGAATATTACCAGAGTTACTAAACCCAGAGGTACAGTAGAATATTACCAGAGTTTCTAAACCCAGAGGCGCAACATCGTGAGATTTCTAGTAACGCTTGTGAAACAGACCATGCCGGAGTTTGAAAAGTCTAATCAAATTATTTCTGACTTACTTTGTAGGCAGCAGGTGTAGACTAACAGTGGAAATCAGACCCCTTGATTTTCTCCACATTTCTTTTACATTACAGCCTTATTCTAAAATAATTACAAAAAAATCCTCAATCTACACAAAACATCCCATAATGACAAAGCGAAAACAGGTTTAGAAGTTTTTGCTCATTTCTAAAAAATAAAAAATGTATTCAGACCCTTTGCTATGAGACTCATATTGAGCTCAGGTGCATCCTGTCTTTATTGAGGGGGTTTGAAATGTTTCTACAGACCCATCTTTGTAAATTAAATTGATTGGAAAATCATTTGGGAGAAACCCTGTCTATATGTCCCATTTTGACAGTGAATTGTCAGAGCAAAACCAAGACATGAGGTTGAAGGCATTTCAGTAGAGCCCCAGGATTGTGTCTTTACAGATTGGGGGGGTAAATCATTTCTGTAGACCCCAAGAACACTGTCTCCATAATTCTTAAATGGAAGATGTTTGGAACCACTAAGACTCTTCCTAGATCTGTCCGCCCGGCTGAGCAATCTTTATTCGGGGGGTGAAAGAACCTTTCAGACCCTACTATGTCTTTAGATGGGAGAACCTTCCAGAAGGACAACCATCTCTGCAGCACTCCACCAATCAGGGTTGTATGGGAGAGTGGCCAGACTGAAGCCACTCTCAAAGGCACATGACAACACACTTGTTTTACCAAAGTCACCTAAATACTCTCAGACCCAACATTATCTAGTCTGATTGAAACATTTAAGTCATTTAGCAGACGCTCTTATCCAGAGCGACTTACAAATTGGTGCTTTCACCTTATGACATCCAGGGAAAGCCACTTTACAATAGTGCATCTAAATCTTTTTGGGGGTGAGAAGGATTACTTTATTTCCTAGATTCCTTAAAGAGGTGGGGTTTCAGGTGTCTCCGGAAGGTGGTGATTGAATGCCAAGCATCACATCTGGTGGAAACCTGGCACCATCCCTACGGTGAAGCATGGTGGTGGCAGCATCATGCTGTGGGGATGTTTTTCAGCGGCAGGGACTGGGTGACTAGTCAAGATCGAGAGACATTAACTGAGCAAAGTACAGAGAGATCCTTGATGTAAACCTGCTCCAGCGCTCAGGACCTCAGACTGGGGGGAAGGTTCAACTTCCAACAGGATAACGACCCTAGGCACACAGCCAAAACAACGCATGAGTGGCGTCGGGACAAGTTTCTGAATATCCTTGAGTGGCCCAGCCAGAACCCTGACTTAAACCCAAACGAACATCTCTGGAGAGACCTGAAAATATCTGTGCAGCGACGTTCCCCATCCAACCTGACAGAGCTTGAGAGGATCTGCAGAGAAGAATGGGAGAAACTCCCCAATTAATAGAGGTGTCCCCCAGGGTTCCATTTTAGCTCCAACATGTGTTATGGGCTGAATCATAGCATTTCATATAGAACCCAGAGATCCTATTAATTCAATAGGATCTCTGTGGGCCTGGCAATTTTAAAGATTTATCATTTAACTTTAAAAAATGTATGACCTTTTTTTTATTGTGGCATAAACACAACCAGTCATGATGTTTTTTTTCATCTGATTGTCAAACATTCTCTACAAGACGACCCACTGACGTTCGTTCTCTCACAAACACATTTCAAGCCTCCAAACAGTGGCGAATGGAAAGAGACATTGTGTAACCAATCACCCAAAGAAAGTGTAATGCCATTTGGCTGGGCTATTGTCATTAGGCCAGAATGTATGCGTCCACTGCTGTCCTCGCGCATCTCTGTATCTGCCACTCATCTCTGCCTTGGAAAATGTCAGTGTTCTTTGCCATTGTAATTGTGTGTAAACTTGTGTAGTCAAATTAATCTATGATCTTATGCTATCCATTTGTTTGTATGCTGTTCTTGACATTTTAATATTTGATTATTAACCAATGATATTAGGCCTCTCCTGGCCACGATTACAGACACCTGTGTCTTTTGACACTATATAAAACGAGTCATCCCACAGTGTTTGTGATTATACCCTGATGAAGACGGCTTGGCTGTCGAAACGTTGCATCTGAGCTCCAAGAGTGTGCGGCTCTCTTATTTTCAAGTGTTCTCCTCGAACCACACTTTGGAGCATAGTACCACCCGGTTTTTAATTTCTCAGGCCTCTTACATGCGGGTAATGTTTTTTTAAAAAAATGGAGTAATAGCCAACAATTTTCTTAACGTTTTGTTTTAATTGTGATTGGCTCGTGTTTTTACCGGTTTACCTTACCACCTTGCTTTCACCCCACTGATTCTGAAATTGAGCACAATTGAGAGTATCCTGTCGGGCTGTTTCACCACCTGGTACAGCAACTGCACTGCCCTCAACCGCAGGGCTCTCCAGAGGGTGGTGAGGTCTGCACAACGCATCACCGGGGGAAAACTTCCTGCCCTCCAGGACACCTACACCACCCGATGTCACAGGAAGGTCATAAAGATCATCAAGGACCTCAGCCACCCGAGCCACTGCCTGTTCACCTCGCTGATATCCAGAAGGTGAGGTCAGTACAGGTGCATCAAAGCTGGGACAGGGAGACTGAAAAGCTTCTATCTCAAGGCCATCAGACTGTTAAACAGCCATCACTAGCCAGGTTCCACCTGGTTCCTCAACCCTGCACCCTAGAGGCTGCTGCCCCGTATACATAGACATGGAATCACTGGTCACTTTACTAATGTTTACATACTGCTTTACTCATTTCATATGTATATACCGTATTTTAGTCAATGCCACTACGACATTGTTCGTCCTAATATTTGTATATTTATTAATTACATTCTTTTACTTTTAGATGTGTGTGTATTGTTGTGAATTGTTCGATATTACTGCCCTGTTGGCGTTAGGAACACAAGCATTTAGTTAGATATTACTGCCCTGTTGGCGTTAGGAACACAAGCATTTAGTTAGATATTACTGCCCTGTTTAGGAACACAAGCATTTAGTTAGATATTACTGCAGTTGGCGTTAGGGTACACACGCATTTAGTTAGATATTACTGCCCTGTTGGCGTTAGGAACACAAGCATTTAGTTAGATATTACTGCCCTGTTGGAGTTAGGAACACAAGCATTTAGTTAGATATTACTGCCCTGTTGGCGTTAGGAACACAAGCATTTAGTTAGATATTACTGCACTGTTGGCGTTAGGAACACAAGCATTTAGTTAGATATTACTGCCCTGTTGGCGTTAGGAACACACGCATTTAGTAAGATATTACTGCCCTGTTGGAGTTAGGAACACAAGCATTTAGTTAGATATTACTGCCCTGTTGGCGTTAGGAACACAAGCATTTAGTTAGATATTACTGCCCTGTTGGAGCTAGGAACACAAGCATTTAGTTAGATATTACTGCCCTGTTGGAGCTAGGAACACAAGCATTTAGTTAGATATTACTGCTCTGTTGGCGTTAGGAACACAAGCATTTAGTTAGATATTACTGCCCTGTTGGAGCTAGGAACACAAGCATTTAGTTAGATATTACTGCCCTGTTGGAGCTAGGAACACAAGCATTTAGTTAGATATTACTGCCCTGTTGGAGCTAGAAACACAAGCATTTAGTTAGATATTACTGCACTGTTGGAGCTAGAAACACAAGCATTTAGTTAGATACTACTGCCCTGTTGGAGCTAGAAACACAAGCATTTAGTTAGATACTACTGCCCTGTTGGAGCTAGAAACACAAGCATTTACTTAGATACTACTGCCCTGAAGGCGTTAGAAACACAAGCATTTAGTTAGATATTACTGCCCTGTTGGCGTTAGGAACACAAGCATTTAGTTAGATATTACTGCCCTGTTGGCGTTAGGAACACAAGCATTTAGTTAGATATTACTGCACTGTTGGCGTTAGGAACACAAGCATTTAGTTAGATATTACTGCCCTGTTGGCGTTAGGAACACAAGCATTTAGTTAGATATTACTGCCCTGTTGGAGCTAGAAACACAAGCATTTAGTTAGATATTACTGCCCTGTTGGCGTTAGGAACACAAGCATTTAGTTAGATATTACTGCCCTGTTGGCGTTAGGAACACAAGCATTTAGTTAGATATTACTGCCCTGTTGGAGCTAGAAACACAAGCATTTAGTTAGATATTACTGCCCTGTTGGCGTTACAGGAACACAAGCATTTAGTTAGATATTACTGCCCTGTTGGCGTTAGGAACACAAGCATTTAGTTAGATACTACTGCCCTGTTGGAGCTAGGAACACAAGCATTTAGTTAGATATTACTGCCCTGTTGGCGTTAGAAACACAAGCATTTAGTTAGATATTACTGCCCTGTTGGTATGTTAGAAACACAAGCATTTAGTTAGATATTACTGCCCTGTTGGAGCTAGGAACACAAGCATTTAGTTAGATATTACTGCCCTGTTGGCGTTAGGAACACAAGCATTTAGTTAGATATTACTGCCCTGTTGGCGTTAGAAACACAAGCATTTAGTTAATACTACTGCCCTGTTGGAGCTAGGTACACAAGCATTTAGTTAGAATTACTGCCCTAGGAACACAAGCATTTAGTTAGATATTACTGCCCTGTTGGAGCTAGAAACACAAGCATTTAGTTAGATACACTGCACTGTTGGAGCTAGAAACACAAGCATTTAGTTAGATATTACTGCCCTGTTGGAGCAGAAACACAAGCATTTAGTTAGATATTACTGCCCTGTTGGCGTTAGAAACACAAGCATTTAGTTAGATATTACTGCCCTGTTGGCGTTAGAAACACAAGCATTTAGTTAGATATTACTGCCCTGTTGGAGCTAGAAACACAAGCATTTAGTTAGATATTACAGCTAGAAACACAAGCATTTAGTTAGATACTACTGCCCTGTTGGAGCTAGAAACACAAGCATTTAGTTAGATACTACTGCCCTGTTGGAGCTAGAAACACAAGCATTTAGTTAGATACTAATGCCCTGTTGGACTAGAAACACAAGCATTTAGTTAGATATTACTGCCCTGTTGGAGCTAGAAACACAAGCATTTAGTTAGATACTACTGCCCTGTTGGACAGCATTTAGTTAATATTACTGCCCTGTTACTAAAACCAAGCATTTAGTTAGATATTACTGCCCTGTTGGACTAGAAACACAAGCATTTAGTTAGATATTACTGCCCTGTTGGAGCTAGAAACACAAGCATTTAGTTAGATATTACTGCCCTGTTGGAGCTTAGAAACACAAGCATTTAGTTAGATATTACTGCCCTGTTGGAGCTAGAAACACAAGCATTTAGTTAGATATTACTGCCCTGTTGGCTAAACACAAGCATTTAGTTAGAATATTACCCCTGTTGGAGCTAGAAACACAAGCATTTAGTTAGATATACTGCCCTGTAGGCGAGGAACACAAGCATTTAGTTAGATATTACTGCCCTGTTACTAGAACACAAGCATTTAGTTAGATATTACTGCCCTGTTGGCTTAGGAACACAAGCATTTAGTTAGATATTACTGCCCTGTTGGCGTTAGAACACAAGCATTTAGTTAGAATCTGCCCTGGTTACTCAACACAAGCATTTAGTTAGATATTACTGCTGCCGTTAGATACACAAGCATTTAGTTAGATATTACTGCCCTGTTACGTTAGGAACACAAGCATTTAGTTAGATATTACTGCCCTGTTGGCGTTAGGAACACAAGCATTTAGTTAGATATTACTGCACTGTTGGAGCATTTAGCGTTAGGAACACAAGCATTTAGTTATGGAATTACTGCCCTGTTGGGCTGCTAGAAACACAAGCATTTAGTTAGATATTACTGCCCTTTCATATGTAATACACAAGCATTTAGTTAATATTACTGCCCTGTTGGCGTTAGGAACATTTAGTTAGATATTACTGCCCTGTCCACAAGCATTTAAGATATTTGCCCTGTTGGAGCATTTATTAATTACTGCCCTGTTGGCGTTAGGAACACAAGCATTTAGTTAGATATTACTGCCCTTTAACACAAGCATTTAGTTAGATATTACTGCCCTTGTGAAACACAAGCATTTAGTTAGATATTACTGTTAGATATTACTGCCCTGTTGGAGCTAGAAACACAAGCATTTAGTTAGATATTACTGCCCTGTTGGAGCTAGAAACACAAGCATTTAGTTAGATATTACTGCCCTGTTGGCGTTAGGAACACAAGCATTTAGTTAGATATTACTGCCCTGTTGGAGCTAGAAACACAAGCATTTAGTTAGATATTACTGCCCTGTTGGCGTTAGGAACACAAGCATTTAGTTAGATATTACTGCCCTGTTGGCGTTAGGAACACAAGCATTTAGTTAGATATTACTGCCCTGTTGGAGCTAGGAACACAAGCATTTAGTTAGATATTACTGCACTGTTGGAGCTAGGAACACAAGCATTTAGTTAGATATTACTGCACTGTTGGAGCTAGGAACACAAGCATTTAGTTAGATATTACTGCCCTGTTGGAGCTAGAAACACAAGCATTTAGTTAGATATTACTGCCCTGTTGGAGCTAGAAACACAAGCATTTAGTTAGATATTACTGCTCTGTTGGAGCTAGGAACACAAGCATTTAGTTAGATATTACTGCACTGTTGGAGCTAGGAACACAAGCATTTAGTTAGATACTACTGCACTGTTGGAGCTAGAAACACAAGCATTTAGTTAGATATTACTGCACTGTTGGAGCTAGAAACACAAGCATTTAGTTAGATATTACTGCCCTGTTGGAGCTAGAAACACAAGCATTTAGTTAGATATTACTGCCCTGTTGGAGCTAGAAACACCAGCATTTAGTTAGATATTACTGCCCTGTTGGAGCTAGAAACACCAGCATTTAGTTAGATATTACTGCCCTGTTGGAGCTAGAAACACAAGCATTTAGTTAGATATTACTGCCCTGTTGGAGCTAGAAACACAAGCATTTAGTTAGATATTACTGCCCTGTTGGAGTTAGGAACACAAGCATTTAGTTAGATATTACTGCCCTGTTGGAGCTAGAAACACAAGCATTTAGTTAGATATTACTGCCCTGTTGGCGTTAGAAACACAAGCATTTAGTTAGATATTACTGCCCTGTTGGCGTTAGAAACACAAGCATTTAGTTAGATATTACTGCCCTGTTGGAGCTAGAAACACAAGCATTTAGTTAGATATTACTGCCCTGTTGGAGCTAGAAACACAAGCATTTAGTTAGATATTACTGCCCTGTTGGAGCTAGAAACACAAGCATTTAGTTAGATATTACTGCCCTGTTGGAGCTAGAAACACAAGCATTTAGTTAGATATTACTGCCCTGTTGGAGCTAGGAACACAAGCATTTAGTTAGATATTACTGCCCTGTTGGAGCTAGAAACACAAGCATTTAGTTAGATATTACTGCCCTGTTGGAGCTAGAAACACAAGCATTTAGTTAGATATTACTGCCCTGTTGGAGCTAGAAACACAAGCATTTAGTTAGATATTACTGCTCTGTTGGAGCTAGGAACACAAGCATTTAGTTAGATATTACTGCACTGTTGGAGCTAGGAACACAAGCATTTAGTTAGATACTACTGCACTGTTGGAGCTAGAAACACAAGCATTTAGTTAGATATTACTGCCCTGTTGGAGCTAGAAACACAAGCATTTAGTTAGATATTACTGCCCTGTTGGAGCTAGAAACACCAGCATTTAGTTAGATATTACTGCCCTGTTGGAGCTAGAAACACCAGCATTTAGTTAGATATTACTGCCCTGTTGGAGCTAGAAACACAAGCATTTAGTTAGATATTACTGCCCTGTTGGAGCTAGAAACACAAGCATTTAGTTAGATATTACTGCCCTGTTGGAGTTAGGAACACAAGCATTTAGTTAGATATTACTGCCCTGTTGGAGCTAGAAACACAAGCATTTAGTTAGATATTACTGCCCTGTTGGAGCTAGAAACACAAGCATTTAGTTAGATATTACTGCCCTGTTGGAGCTAGAAACACAAGCATTTAGTTAGATATTACTGCCCTGTTGGAGCTAGAAACACAAGCATTTAGTTAGATATTACTGCCCTGTTGGAGCTAGAAACACAAGCATTTAGTTAGATATTACTGCCCTGTTGGAGCTAGGAACACAAGCATTTAGTTAGATATTACTGCCCTGTTGGAGCTAGAAACACAAGCATTTAGTTAGATATTACTGCCCTGTTGGAGCTAGAAACACAAGCATTTAGTTAGATATTACTGCCCTGTTGGAGCTAGGAACACAAGCATTTAGTTATATATTACTGCCCTGTTGGAGCTAGGAACACAAGCATTTAGTTAGATATTACTGCTCTGTTGGAGCTAGGAACACAAGCATTTAGTTAGATATTACTGCTCTGTTGGAGCTAGAAACACAAGCATTTAGTTAGATACTACTGCACTGTTGGAGCTAGGAACACAAGCATTTAGTTAGATATTACTGCACTGTTGGAGCTAGGAACACAAGCATTTAGTTAGATACTACTGCACTGTTGGAGCTAGAAACACAAGCATTTAGTTAGATATTACTGCCCTGTTGGAGCTAGAAACACAAGCATTTAGTTAGATATTACTGCCCTGTTGGAGCTAGAAACACCAGCATTTAGTTAGATATTACTGCCCTGTTGGAGCTAGAAACACCAGCATTTAGTTAGATATTACTGCCCTGTTGGAGCTAGAAACACAAGCATTTAGTTAGATATTACTGCCCTGTTGGAGCTAGAAACACAAGCATTTAGTTAGATATTACTGCCCTGTTGGAGTTAGGAACACAAGCATTTAGTTAGATATTACTGCCCTGTTGGAGCTAGAAACACAAGCATTTAGTTAGATATTACTGCCCTGTTGGAGCTAGAAACACAAGCATTTAGTTAGATATTACTGCCCTGTTGGAGCTAGAAACACAAGCATTTAGTTAGATATTACTGCCCTGTTGGAGCTAGAAACACAAGCATTTAGTTAGATATTACTGCCCTGTTGGAGCTAGAAACACAAGCATTTAGTTAGATATTACTGCCCTGTTGGAGCTAGGAACACAAGCATTTAGTTAGATATTACTGCCCTGTTGGAGCTAGAAACACAAGCATTTAGTTAGATATTACTGCCCTGTTGGAGCTAGAAACACAAGCATTTAGTTAGATATTACTGCCCTGTTGGAGCTAGGAACACAAGCATTTAGTTAGATATTACTGCCCTGTTGGAGCTAGAAACACAAGCATTTAGTTAGATATTACTGCCCTGTTGGAGCTAGAAACACAAGCATTTAGTTAGATATTACTGCCCTGTTGGAGTTAGGAACACAAGCATTTAGTTAGATATTACTGCCCTGTTGGAGCTAGAAACACAAGCATTTAGTTAGATATTACTGCCCTGTTGGAGCTAGGAACACAAGCATTTAGTTAGATATTACTGCACTGTTGGAGCTAGAAACACAAGCATTTAGTTAGATACTACTGCCCTGTTGGAGCTAGGAACACAAGCATTTAGTTAGATATTACTGCCCTGTTGGAGCTAGGAACACAAGCATTTAGTTAGATATTACTGCCCTGTTGGAGCTAGAAACACAAGCATTTCGCTACACCCGCAATAACATCTGCTGTATATGTGTATGTGACCAATGTCATCTACTAAATATGTGACCAATAACATTTGATTTGAAAAACTTGTCGAAGGAGTGGCTTTGAGACGGCGTGCACATGCGCAAGTTCGACACGAGAGGACCCTTAGACCCGATGACGTGTATGTACGCGTGAGTTTAGTATGAACCGGGACTTCTGTTGGAGAATCAGTTTGAGCCGGTCTTTGATATATACTGTCCTGTCTTTTGTTTTACTCTGAACATGCCATTGGTTTGGTAGAACCTCCAGCACCGTTAGGTGGCAGCACCGGGCCATAAACTAGTATACTTACCAAAACAAAACCACCATCGAAGTACTGGATTATGACGTGTACTTGTTATGGGTCAGGAAGAGGACATTGCTCAACAAATAATAGTTTAATATCGTTCCGTCGATGAATCTAAATGAAGATCGTGTTAATTTGCGATGTGCACCCGGATATGCTTGTGTGTTCTCTGCGGTCTACCTGCAGCAGGAAAGTCGACGCTTGCGCAGGCGGTCAACTCTCACTCTGCACAACGAGGCTGGAGGTCCGCTGTCATTTCTTACGACGACCTGATTCCCGGTGACGCTTTCAATGTGAAGGAAGTCGAGGATGAGGAGGATATTCCGCGATCGCAGACGGTACATTACAAGTCTAAGTCCTGTTTATATCCATGTAGACTACTGAGAACTGTAAATGCTCAACTACCCACCTGGGATTTTTTTGTGCCGAAATTAAATCAAATCTGCATTATTGAATTACACTGCCTGTAAAGGTATCAAAAGGGAGTTCATTTCCATATAAATGCGTCATAGGTTTGATTGATACTGTAATGAAACGGCAAGGAGCAGGTCTCGAGCCCTCGGGTCCGGCGCGCTATCGACTGTGCCGCAAAAGCATGCTCGATTTCCAGCGCTTATAAACCCAGGGTCGTTACAATATGATATACTATTTGAAATAGGCAACAGAGTTTGTCATGAATGTATTCCTCATGTCACTGTGCCACAACCCTCATGTCTTTCAGCAGACTGAATGGAAATGAAAGAACAGGGTTTGTCGTGAATGTATTCCTCATGTCACTGTGCCACAACCCCCATGTCTTTCAGCAGACTGAATGGAAATGAAGGAACAGGGTTTGTCGTGAATGTAATCCTCATGTCACTGTGCCACAACCCCCATGTCTTTCAGCAGACTGAATGGAAAGGTCACAGACAAGCGGTGCTGCGGTGTGTTGAACAGTTCCTACAGAGTCCCACCAATCAGCTACCACCAATCATCTATCAGATCAACAGGGATGCCCGGAGTCGTCTCCTTCACGCCACTCAGGTCTGCGGGACACCGGTGGGCTCTTCTCTGGTCTGCGGGACACCGGCGGGCTCTTCTCAGGTCTGCGGGACACCGGTGGGCTCTTCTCGGGTCTGCGGGACACCGGCGGGCTCTTCTCAGGTCTGCGGGACACCGGTGGACTCTTCTCGGGTCTGCGGGACACCGGCGGGCTCTTCTCAGGTCTGCGGGACACCGGTGGGCTCTTCTCAGGTCTGCGGGACACCGGTGGGCTCTTCTCAGGTCTGCGGGACACCGGCGGGCTCTTCTCAGGTCTGCGGGACACCGGCGGGCTCTTCTCAGGTCTGCGGGACACCGGTGGGCTCTTCTCAGGTCTGTGGGACACCGGTGGCCTCTTCTCAGGCTTACCCGTCACCTTCAGATCGACCACCGCCGCCACTCGTCATTCTGCTGGACGACAACTTCTACTATCCAAGCATGAGATACGAGGTGTACCAACTGGCCAGAAAACGTATGTTAAATCTGAAACCCCGTTGTAGAGAGTTACTGCACCGTCTGAAACCCTGTTACTGCACCGTCTGAAACCCTGTTGTAGAGAGTTACTGCACCGTCTGAAATCCTGTTGTAGAGAGTTACTGCACCGTCTGAAACCCCGTTGTAGAGAGTTACTGCACCGTCTGAAACCCCGTTGTAGAGAGTTACTGCACCGTCTGAAACCCCATTGTAGAGAGTTACTGCACCGTCTGAAACCCCGTCGTAGAGAGTTACTGCACCGTCTGAAACCCTGTCGTAGAGAGTTACTGCACCGTCTGAAACCCTGTCGTAGAGAGTTACTGCACCGTCTGAAACCCCGTCGTAGAGAGTTACTGCACCGTCTGAAACCCCGTCGTAGAGAGTTACTGCACCGTCTGAAACCCCGTCGTAGAGAGTTACTGCACCGTCTGAAACCCCGTCGTAGAGAGTTACTGCACCGTCTGAAACCCTGTTGTAGAGAGTTACTGCACCGTCTGAAACCCCATTGTAGAGAGTTACTGCACCGTCTGAAACCCCGTCGTAGAGAGTTACTGCACCGTCTGAAACCCCGTCGTAGAGAGTTACTGCACCGTCTGAAACCCCGTCGTAGAGAGTTACTGCACCGTCTGAAACCCCGTCGTAGAGAGTTACTGCACCGTCTGAAACCCCGTCGTAGAGAGTTACTGCACCGTCTGAAACCCTGTCGTAGAGAGTTACTGCACCGTCTGAAACCCCGTTACTGCACCGTCTGAAACCCTGTCGTAGAGAGTTACTGCACCGTCTGAAACCCCGTCGTAGAGAGTTACTGCACCGTCTGAAACCCCGTTGTAGAGAGTTACTGCACCGTCTGAAACCCCGTCGTAGAGAGTTACTGCACCGTCTGAAACCCCGTCGTAGAGAGTTACTGCACCGTCTGAAACCCCGTCGTAGAGAGTTACTGCACCGTCTGAAACCCCGTTGTAGAGAGTTACTGCACCGTCTGAAACCCCGTCGTAGAGAGTTACTGCACCGTCTGAAACCCTGTCGTAGAGAGTTACTGCACCGTCTGAAACCCCGTCGTAGAGAGTTACTGCACCGTCTGAAACCCCGTCGTAGAGAGTTACTGCACCGTCTGAAACCCCGTCGTAGAGAGTTACTGCACCGTCTGAAACCCCGTCGTAGAGAGTTACTGCACCGTCTGAAACCCCGTCGTAGAGAGTTACTGCACCGTCTGAAACCCCGTCGTAGAGAGTTACTGCACCGTCTGAAACCCTGTCGTAGAGAGTTACTGCACCGTCTGAAACCCCGTCGTAGAGAGTTACTGCACCGTCTGAAACCCCGTCGTGAGAGTTACTGCACCGTCTGAAACCCCGTCGTAGAGAGTTACTGCACCGTCTGAAACCCTGTCGTAGAGAGTTACTGCACCGTCTGAAACCCCGTCGTAGAGAGTTACTGCACCGTCTGAAACCCCGTTGTAGAGAGTTACTGCACCGTCTGAAACCCCGTCGTAGAGAGTTACTGCACCGTCTGAAACCCTGTCGTAGAGAGTTACTGCACCGTCTGAAACCCCGTCGTAGAGAGTTACTGCACCGTCTGAAACCCCGTCGTAGAGAGTTACTGCACCGTCTGAAACCCCGTCGTAGAGAGTTACTGCACCGTCTGAAACCCCGTCGTAGAGAGTTACTGCACCGTCTGAAACCCCGTCGTAGAGAGTTACTGCACCGTCTGAAACCCTGTAACGTAGAGAGTTACTGCACCGTCTGAAACCCCGTCGTAGAGAGTTACTGCACCGTCTGAAACCCCGTCGTAGAGAGTTACTGCACCGTCTGAAACCCTGTAACGTAGAGAGTTACTGCACCGTCTGAAACCCCGTCTGCACCGTCTGAAACCCCGTCGTAGAGAGTTACTGCACCGTCTGAAACCCCGTCGTAGAGAGTTACTGCACCGTCTGAAACCCTGTCGTAGAGAGTTACTGCACCGTCTGAAACCCCGTCGTAGAGAGTTACTGCACCGTCTGAAACCCCGTCGTAGAGTTACTGCACCGTCTGAAACCCCGTCGTAGAGAGTTACTGCACCGTCTGAAACCCCGTCGTAGAGAGTTACTGCACCGTCTGAAACCCCGTCGTGAGAGTTACTGCACCGTCTGAAACCCCGTCGTCAGAGAGTTACTGCACCGTCTGAAACCCCGTCGTAGAGAGTTACTGCACCGTCTGAAACCCCGTCGTAGAGAGTTACTGCACCGTCTGAAACCCCGTCGTAGAGAGTTACTGCACCGTCTGAAACCCTGTCGTAGAGAGTTACTGCACCGTCTGAAACCCCGTCGTAGAGAGTTACTGCACCGTCTGAAACCCCGTCGAGAGAGTTACTGCACCGTCTGAAACCCTGTCGTAGAGAGTTACTGCACCGTCTGAAACCCCGTCGTAGAGAGTTACTGCACCGTCTGAAACCCCGTCGTAGAGAGTTACTGCACCGTCTGAAACCCTGTCGTGAAGAGTTACTGCACCGTCTGAAACCCCGTCGTAGAGAGTTACTGCACCGTCTGAAACCCTGTCGTAGAGAGTTACTGCACCGTCTGAAACCCCGTCGTAGAGAGTTACTGCACCGTCTGAAACCCCGTCGTAGAGAGTTACTGCACCGTCTGAAACCCCGTCGTAGAGAGTTACTGCACCGTCTGAAACCCCGTCGTAGAGAGTTACTGCACCGTCTGAAACCCCGTCGTAGAGAGTTACTGCACCGTCTGAAACCCCGTCGTAGAGAGTTACTGCACCGTCTGAAACCCCGTCGTAGAGAGTTACTGCACCGTCTGAAACCCCGTTACTGCACCGTCTGAAACCCCGTCGTAGAGAGTTACTGCACCGTCTGAAACCCCGTTACTGCACCGTCTGAAACCCCGTCGTAGAGAGTTACTGCACCGTCTGAAACCCCGCACACCGTCTGAAACCCCGTCGTAGAGAGTTACTGCACCGTCTGAAACCCCGTCGTAGAGAGTTACTGCACCGTCTGAAACCCCGTCGTAGAGAGTTACTGCACCGTCTGAAACCCCGTCGTAGAGAGTTACTGCACCGTCTGAAACCCCGTCGTAGAGAGTTACTGCACCGTCTGAAACCCCGTCGTAGAGAGTTACTGCACCGTCTGAAACCCTGTCGTAGAGAGTTACTGCACCGTCTGAAACCCCGTCGTAGAGAGTTACTGCACCGTCTGAAACCCCGTCGTAGAGAGTTACTGCACCGTCTGAAACCCCGTCGTAGAGAGTTACTGCACCGTCTGAAACCCCGTCGTAGAGAGTTACTGCACCGTCTGAAACCCCGTCGTAGAGAGTTACTGCACCGTCTGAAACCCCGTTACTGCACCGTCTGAAACCCTGTCGTAGAGAGTTACAGCACCGTCTGAAACCCCGTCGTAGAGAGTTACTGCACCATCTGAAACCCCGTCGTAGAGAGTTACTGCACCATCTGAAACCCCGTCGTAGAGAGTTACAGCACCGTCTGAAACCCTGTAACGTAGAGAGTTACTGCACCGTCTGAAACCCCGTCGTAGAGAGTTACTGCACCATCTGAAACCCCGTCGTAGAGAGTTACTGCACCGTCTGAAACCCTGTTGTAGAGAGTTACTGCACCGTCTGAAACCCCGTCGTAGAGAGTTACTGCACCGTCTGAAACCCCGTCGTAGAAAGTTACTGCACCGTCTGAAACCCCGTCGTAGAGAGTTACTGCACCGTCTGAAACCCTGTCGTAGAGAGTTACTGCACCGTCTGAAACCCCGTCGTAGAGAGTTACTGCACCGTCTGAAACCCCGTCGTAGAGAGTTACTGCACCGTCTGAAACCCTGTTGTAGAGAGTTACTGCACCGTCTGAAACCCCGTCGTAGAGAGTTACTGCACCGTCTGAAACCCCGTCGTGAGAGTTACTGCACCGTCTGAAACCCCGTTGTAGAGAGTTACTGCACCGTCTGAAACCCCGTCGTAGAGAGTTACTGCACCGTCTGAAACCCCGTCAGAGAGTTACTGCACCGTCTGAAACCCCGTCTAGAGAGTTACTGCACCGTCTGAAACCCCGTCGTAGAGAGTTACTGCACCGTCTGAAACCCTGTCGTAGAGAGTTACTGCACCGTCTGAAACCCCGTCGTCAGAGAGTTACTGCACCGTCTGAAACCCCGTCGTAGAGAGTTACTGCACCGTCTGAAACCCCGTCGAGAGAGTTACTGCACCGTCTGAAACCCCGTCGTAGAGAGTTACTGCACCATCTGAAACCCTGTTACGCACCGTCTGAAACCCCGTCGTAGAGAGTTACTGCACCGTCTGAAACCCCGTCGTAGAGAGTTACTGCACCGTCTGAAACCCCGTCGTAGAGAGTTACTGCACCGTCTGAAACCCCGTCGTAGAGAGTTACTGCACCGTCTGAAACCCCGTCGTAGAGAGTTACTGCACCGTCTGAAACCCCGTCGTAGAGAGTTACTGCACCGTCTGAAACCCCGTCGTAGAGAGTTACTGCACCGTCTGAAACCCCGTCGTAGAGAGTTACTGCACCGTCTGAAACCCCGTCGTAGAGAGTTACTGCACCGTCTGAAACCCCGTCGTAGAGAGTTACTGCACCGTCTGAAACCCCGTCGTAGAGAGTTACTGCACCGTCTGAAACCCCGTCGTAGAGAGTTACTGCACCGTCTGAAACCCCGTCGTAGAGAGTTACTGCACCGTCTGAAACCCCGTCGTAGAGAGTTACTGCACCGTCTGAAACCCCGTCGTAGAGAGTTACTGCACCGTCTGAAACCCCGTCGTAGAGAGTTACTGCACCGTCTGAAACCCCGTCGTAGAGTTACTGCACCGTCTGAAACCCCGTTACACCGTCTGAAACCCCGTCGTGAGAGTTACTGCACCGTCTGAAACCCCGTCGTAGAGAGTTACTGCACCGTCTGAAACCCCGTCGTAGAGAGTTACTGCACCGTCTGAAACCCCGTCGTAGAGAGTTACTGCACCGTCTGAAACCCCGTTACTGCACCGTCTGAAACCCCGTCGTAGAGAGTTACTGCACCGTCTGAAACCCCGTCGTAGAGAGTTACTGCACCGTCTGAAACCCTGTCGTAGAGAGTTACTGCACCGTCTGAAACCCCGTCGTAGAGAGTTACTGCACCGTCTGAAACCCCGTTACTGCACCGTCTGAAACCCCGTCGTAGAGAGTTACTGCACCGTCTGAAACCCCGTCGTAGAGAGTTACTGCACCGTCTGAAACCCCGTCGTAGAGAGTTACTGCACCGTCTGAAACCCCGTCGTAGAGAGTTACTGCACCGTCTGAAACCCCGTTACTGCACCGTCTGAAACCCCGTCGTAGAGAGTTACTGCACCGTCTGAAACCCCGTCGTAGAGAGTTACTGCACCGTCTGAAACCCCGTCGTAGAGAGTTACTGCACCGTCTGAAACCCTGTCGTAGAGAGTTACTGCACCGTCTGAAACCCCGTCGTAGAGAGTTACTGCACCGTCTGAAACCCCGTCGTAGAGTTACTGCACCGTCTGAAACCCTGTCGTAGAGAGTTACTGCACCGTCTGAAACCCCGTCGTAGAGAGTTACTGCACCGTCTGAAACCCTGTCGTAGAGAGTTACTGCACCGTCTGAAACCCCGTCGTAGAGAGTTACTGCACCGTCTGAAACCCCGTCGTAGAGAGTTACTGCACCGTCTGAAACCCCGTCGTAGAGAGTTACTGCACCGTCTGAAACCCCGTCGTAGAGAGTTACTGCACCGTCTGAAACCCCGTCGTAGAGAGTTACTGCACCGTCTGAAACCCCGTCGTAGAGAGTTACTGCACCGTCTGAAACCCCGTTGTAGAGAGTTACTGCACCGTCTGAAACCCCGTTGTAGAGAGTTACTGCACCGTCTGAAACCCCGTCGTAGAGAGTTACTGCACCGTCTGAAACCCCGTCGTAGAGAGTTACTGCACCGTCTGAAACCCCGTCGTAGAGAGTTACTGCACCGTCTGAAACCCCGTCGTAGAGAGTTACTGCACCGTCTGAAACCCCGTCGTAGAGAGTTACTGCACCGTCTGAAACCCCGTCGTAGAGAGTTACTGCACCGTCTGAAACCCCGTCGTAGAGAGTTACTGCACCGTCTGAAACCCCGTCGTAGAGAGTTACTGCACCGTCTGAAACCCCGTCGTAGAGAGTTACTGCACCGTCTGAAACCCCGTTACTGCACCGTCTGAAACCCCGTCGTAGAGAGTTACTGCACCGTCTGAAACCCCGTCGTAGAGAGTTACTGCACCGTCTGAAACCCCGTCGTAGAGAGTTACTGCACCGTCTGAAACCCCGTCGTAGAGAGTTACTGCACCGTCTGAAACCCCGTCGTAGAGAGTTACTGCACCGTCTGAAACCCCGTCGTAGAGAGTTACTGCACCGTCTGAAACCCTGTCGTAGAGAGTTACTGCACCGTCTGAAACCCCGTCGTAGAGAGTTACTGCACTGTCTGAAACCCCGTTACTGCACCGTCTGAAACCCCGTTACTGCACCGTCTGAAACCCCGTCGTAGAGAGTTACTGCACCGTCTGAAACCCCGTTACTGCACCGTCTGAAACCCCGTCGTAGAGAGTTACTGCACCGTCTGAAACCCCGTCGTAGAGAGTTACTGCACCGTCTGAAACCCCGTCAGTAGAGAGTTACTGCACCGTCTGAAACCCTGTCGTGAGAGTTACTGCACCGTCTGAAACCCCGTTACTGCACCGTCTGAAACCCCGTCGTAGAGAGTTACTGCACCGTCTGAAACCCCGTCGTAGAGAGTTACTGCACCGTCTGAAACCCCGTCGTAGAGAGTTACTGCACCGTCTGAAACCCCGTCGTAGAGAGTTACTGCACCGTCTGAAACCCCGTCGTAGAGAGTTACTGCACCGTCTGAAACCCCGTCGTAGAGAGTTACTGCACCGTCTGAAACCCCGTCGTAGAGAGTTACTGCACCGTCTGAAACCCCGTTACTGCACCGTCTGAAACCCCGTCGTAGAGAGTTACTGCACCGTCTGAAACCCCGTTACTGCACCGTCTGAAACCCCGTCGTAGAGAGTTACTGCACCGTCTGAAACCCCGTCGTAGAGAGTTACTGCACCGTCTGAAACCCCGTCGTAGAGAGTTACTGCACCGTCTGAAACCCCGTCGTGAGAGTTACTGCACCGTCTGAAACCCCGTTTACTGCACCGTCTGAAACCCTGTCGTAGAGAGTTACTGCACCGTCTGAAACCCCGTTACTTACTGCACCGTCTGAAACCCCGTCGTAGAGAGTTACTGCACCGTCTGAAACCCCGTCGTGAGAGTTACTGCACCGTCTGAAACCCCGTCGTAGAGAGTTACTGCACCGTCTGAAACCCCGTCGTAGAGAGTTACAGCACCGTCTGAAACCCCGTGAAAGTTACTGCACCGTCTGAAACCCCGTCGTAGAGAGTTACTGCACCGTCTGAAACCCCGTCGTAGAGAGTTACTGCACCGTCTGAAACCCCGTCGTACTGCACCGAAACCCCGTTACTCTGAAACCCCGTCGTAGAGAGTTACTGCACCGTCTGAAACCCCGTCAGAGAGAGTTACTGCACCGTCTGAAACCCCGTTACTGCACCGTCTGAAACCCTGTCGTAGAGAGTTACTGCACCGTCTGAAACCCCGTTACTGCACCGTCTGAAACCCCGTCGTAGAGAGTTACTGCACCGTCTGAAACCCCGTCGTAGAGAGTTACTGCACCGTCTGAAACCCCGTCGTAGAGAGTTACTGCACCGTCTGAAACCCCGTCGTAGAGAGTTACAGCACCGTCTGAAACCCCGTCGTAGAGAGTTACTGCACCGTCTGAAACCCCGTCGTAGAGAGTTACTGCACCGTCTGAAACCCCGTCGTAGAGAGTTACTGCACCGTCTGAAACCCCGTCGTAGAGAGTTACTGCACCGTCTGAAACCCCGTTACTGCACCGTCTGAAACCCCGTCGTAGAGAGTTACTGCACCGTCTGAAACCCCGTCGTAGAGAGTTACTGCACCGTCTGAAACCCCGTCGTAGAGAGTTACTGCACCGTCTGAAAATGTGAAATGTCTTGATAATATTTTTTATTTAAAGCTGTTTGAAGCCCGGTGTACAAAACTGAAAGTGCAAAAATAAGTATGAGAAGCATAGAAATTGCACACCTAGAACAGACCTACCGCTTTCTAAGACTTGCTTTCAATGAAAATGACAGATCTATAAGTCACATTTCTATGTCCATTTGGTCTGGTCGCCCAAAAAGTTACAAATGTACCAAACAAAACAAACACCTCTCAGCCCAAGGACGACTTTTAAATATGTCCACAGAAAAACAAAAACACATTTACAGGAACACCTGTGCAGATAAAGTTTGTTAACAGAATAAAACTGAGGGAGATTCGACCATAATTCTGTTACCAAACTTTTGCATCTGCACAGTTTTTCCAGTAAATGTTTTTTAAATTTATTTAAATTGATTTACTATGTAAATTGTTCAAACAAGTTGTATTTATGGTTTGTTAAACTTTGAAATCAATGTTTTTTTTGTTTAGCATAAGTCTTAGTCTTAAATCAGAGTCTCGGCGTAATTCCGTTTCCGTGGAATTGCCCCGTACCAGTTAACGTTATGTGGGTCATTTGAACCAGTTAGTTTAACCATAGATATCGTTTGCCTACTTTGACATGTTTCTCTTTGAAACAGACTCTGTGGGATTCTGTCAGGTGTACGTCCACTGTCCCGTGGAGTCGTGTGTCAGGAGAAACCAGCTGAGGCCCCAGCCGTTACCCAGTGATGTCATCGTAGAGATGGCCAAGCGCATGGAGCCTCCAAACCCTCAGAGAAACTCATGGGAGCAGAACAGTGTCACTCTGGACAGCGAACACCACTTCACCATAGAATACATGTGAGTGAGTCTAGGGAAGTGTCCCCTTACACAAGCTGATGTGATGATGATGATGATGATGATGATTGTGATGTTAATGAGGATGATGATGAAGAGTGTGATGTTGAGGATGATGAAGATTGTGAGGATGATGATGATGAAGAGTGTGATGTTGATGATGGTGATGATGATGAAGTGTGATGATGATGATGATGATGATGATGAAGAATGTGGTCAAATCAAATGTATTTATATAGCCCTTCGTACATCAGCTGATATCTCAAAGTGCTGTACAGAAACCCAGCCTAAAACCCCAAACAGCAAGCAATGCAGGTGTAGAAGCACGGTGGCTAGGAAAAACTCCCTAGAAAGGCCAAAACCTAGGAAGAAACCTAGAGAGGAACCAGGCTATGAGGGGTGGCCAGTCCTCTTCTGGCTGTGCCGGGTGGAGATTATAAACCTAGAGAGGAACCAGGCTATGAGGGGTGGCCAGTCCTCTATTGGCTGTGCCGGGTGGAGATTATAAACCTAGAGAGGAACCAGGCTATGAGGGGTGGCCAGTCCTCTTCTGGCTGTGCCGTGTGGAGATTATAACAGAACATGACCAAGATGTTCAAATGTTCATAGATGACCAGCATGGTCAAATAATAATAATCACAGGCAGAACCGTTGAAACTGGAGCAGCAGCACGGCCAGGTGGACTGGGGACAGCAAGGAGTCATCAGGCCAGGTAGTCCTGAGGCATGGTCCTAGGGCTCAGGTCCTCTGAGAGAGAGAAAGAAAGAGAGAATTAGAGAGAGCATACTTAAATTCACACAGGACACCGGATAAGACAGGAGAAGTACTCCAGATATAACAAACTGACCCTAGCCCCCCGACACATAAACTACTGCAGCATAAATACTGGAGGCTGAGACAGGAGGGGTCGGGAGACACTGTGGCCCCATCCGATCCAAGCAATCAGACAGGAAATGTGACGTTAACGTAATCAAATGTTACTGTTTATGTATATTAACCTTGTGTTTCACTGTCTCCTTCAGCCAAAGGTTGGTGAAGGTGATCTCTACTGCGTTGGAGAACCCACTGAGTCCAGTCCAGGACAACACTGAGCAGAAGGTATGTTCTGTTAGTTCATGGAACCCACTGAGTCCAGTCCAGGACAACACTGAGCAGAAGGTACGTTCTGTTAGTTCATGGAACCCACTGAGTCCAGTCCAGGACAACACTGAGCAGAAGGTATGTTCTGTTAGTTCATGGAACCCACTGAGTCCAGTCCAGGACAACACTGAGCATGGAACCCACTGAGTCCAGTCCAGGACAACACTGAGCAGAAGGTATGCTCTGTTAGTTCATGGAACCCACTGAGTCCAGTCCAGGACAACACTGAGCATGGAACCCACTGAGTCCAGTCCAGGACAACACTGAGCAGAAGGTATGTTCTGTTAGTTCATGGAACCCACTGAGTCCAGTCCAGGACAACACTGAGCAGAAGGTATGTTCTGTTAGTTCATGGAACCCACTGAGTCCAGTCCAGGACAACACTGAGCAGAAGGTATGTTCTGTTAGTTCATGGAACCCACTGAGTCCAGTCCAGGACAACACTGAGCAGAAGGTATGTTCTGTTAGTTAATGGAACCCACTGAGTCCAGTCCAGGACAACGCTGAGCAGAAGGTACGTTCTGTTAGTTCATGGAACCCACTGAGTCCAGTCCAGGACAACACTGAGCAGAAGGTATGTTCTGTTAGTTCATGGAACCCACTGAGTCCAGTCCAGGACAACACTGAGCATGGAACCCACTGAGTCCAGTCCAGGACAACACTGAGCAGAAGGTATGTTCTGTTAGTTCATGGAACCCACTGAGTCTAGTCCAGGACAACACTGAGCATAAGGTATGTTCTGTTAGTTCATGGAACCCACTGAGTCCAGTCCAGGACAACACTGAGCAGAAGGTATGTTCTGTTAGTTCATGGAACCCACTGAGTCCAGTCCAGGACAACACTGAGCAGAAGGTATGTTCTGTTAGTTCATGGAACCCACTGAGTCCAGTCCAGGACAACACTGAGCAGAAGGTATGTTCTGTTAGTTCATGGAACCCACTGAGTCCAGTCCAGGACAACACTGAGCAGAAGGTATGTTCTGTTAGTTCATGGAACCCACTGAGTCCAGTCCAGGACAACACTGAGCAGAAGGTATGTTCTGTTAGTTCATGGAACCCACTGAGTCCAGTCCAGGACAACACTGAGCAGAAGGTATGTTCTGTTAGTTCATGGAACCCACTGAGTCCAGTCCAGGACAACACTGAGCAGAAGGTATGTTCTGTTAGTTCATGGAACCCACTGAGTCCAGTCCAGGACAACACTGAGCAGAAGGTATGTTCTGTTAGTTCATGGAACCCACTGAGTCCAGTCCAGGACAACACTGAGCAGAAGGTATGTTCTGTTAGTTCATGGAACCCACTGAGTCCAGTCCAGGACAACACTGAGCAGAAGGTATGTTCTGTTAGTTCATGGAACCCACTGAGTCCAGTCCAGGACAACACTGAGCAGAAGGTATGTTCTGTTAGTTCATGGAACCCACTGAGTCTAGTCCAGGACAACACTGAGCAGAAGGTATGTTCTGTTAGTTCATGGAACCCACTGAGTCTAGTAGGAGGCAGAGCAGCTTACAGTATGGTGACCCTCAGAGCTGTGGTGTATTCTATATTCTGTAGGAGGCTGACCCTCAGAGCTGTGGTGTATTCTATATTCTGTAGGAGGCTGACCCTCAGAGCTGTGGTGTATTCTATATTCTGTAGGAGGCTGACCCTCAGACCTGTGGTGTATTCTATATTCTGTAGGAGGCTGACCCTCAGAGCTCTGTGGTGTATTCTATATTCTGTAGGAGGCTGACCCTCAGAGCTGTGGTGTATTCTGTAGGAGGCTGACCCTCAGACCTGTGGTGTATTCTATATTCTGTAGGAGGCTGACCCTCAGAGCTGTGGTGTATTCTATATTCTGTAGGAGGCTGACCCTCAGAGCTGTGGTGTATTCTATATTCTGTATGAGGCTGACCTTCAGAGCTCTGTGGTGTATTCTATATTCTGTAGGAGGCTGACCCTCAGAGCTGTGGTGTATTCTGTAGGAGGCTGACCCTCAGACCTGTGGTGTATTCTATATTCTGTAGGAGGCTGACCGCCAGAGCTGTGGTGTATTCTATATTCTGTAGGAGGCTGACCCTCAGAGCTGTGGTGTATTCTATATTCTGTAGGAGGCTGACCCTCAGAGCTCTGTGGTGTATTCTATATTCTGTAGGAGGCTGACCCTCAGAGCTGTGGTGTATTCTATATTCTGTAGGAGGCTGACCCTCAGAGCTGTGGTGTATTCTGTAGGAGGCTGACCCTCAGAGCTGTGGTGTATTCTATATTCTGTAGGAGGCTGACCCTCAGAGCTGTGGTGTATTCTATATTCTGTAGGAGGCTGACCCTCAGAGCTGTGGTGTATTCTATATTCTGTAGGAGGCTGACCCTCAGAGCTGTGGTGTATTCTATATTCTGTAGGAGGCTGACCCTCAGAGCTGTGGTGTATTCTATATTCTGTAGGAGGCTGACCCTCAGACCTGTGGTGTATTCTATATTCTGTAGGAGGCTGACCCTCAGAGCTCTGTGGTGTATTCTATATTCTGTAGGAGGCTGACCCTCAGAGCTGTGGTGTATTCTGTAGGAGGCTGACCCTCAGAGCTGTGGTGTATTCTATATTCTGTAGGAGGCTGACCCTCAGAGCTCTGTGGTGTATTCTATATTCTGTAGGAGGCTGACCCTCAGAGCTCTGTGGTGTATTCTATATTCTGTAGGAGGCTGACCCTCAGAGCTGTGGTGTATTCTATATTCTGTAGGAGGCTGACCCTCAGAGCTGTGGTGTATTCTGTAGGAGGCTGACCCTCAGACCTGTGGTGTATTCTATATTCTGTAGGAGGCTGACCCTCAGAGCTGTGGTGTATTCTGTAGGAGGCTGACCCTCAGACCTGTGGTGTATTCTATATTCTGTAGGAGGCTGACCCTCAGACCTGTGGTGTATTCTATATTCTGTAGGAGGCTGACCCTCAGAGCTGTGGTGTATTCTATATTCTGTAGGAGGCTGACCCTCAGAGCTGTGGTGTATTCTGTAGGAGGCTGACCCTCAGACCTGTGGTGTATTCTATATTCTGTAGGAGGCTGACCCTCAGACCTGTGGTGTATTCTATATTCTGTAGGAGGCTGACCCTCAGAGCTGTGGTGTATTCTATATTCTGTAGGAGGCTGACCGTCAGAGCTGTGTGTCCAGTGTGGTCTACCAGGCTGACCAGGCCTGCAGACGCCTGGTCTCACAGGCCATGCAGGAGGCCAGAGGTCAGTATTCATCCTTACTGTGATCCTTAAAGCCCCCACACACACACACACACACACACACACACACACACACACTGATAGAGTTTGCCGGCTGAGAGTACTTAGCGACTCTGAACGGAATGCCAGGCGTAATTTGCAAGCTGAAAATGTTGTCAGCCGTACGTCCACCGGCAGTCGGTCCCTAAAACCCGCCGTGCCGAACTAACGTCAAACGAAGTGCATATGAACAGCACGTGGACATTTTGGGGTGTTTACTCTCCCCTTTTAAAAGGTAGACTCAGTGAGATGGACGTTGCCCGCACGAAATAAACACAATATCCGGTCCATTTCCACAACAACTAAAATAGGTGTTGAAGCACGAGACGACTAAACTTCTCTGTTTTTTGGGGGGGAACCCGTAGCAGCGTGAAGCTCCCCTCGTAACACGTGTCAGATACTCTCGACTGTGTGAGAACATGGCAGTAACGTCTTGCCTCGCGCTCATCTCAAAATCTTGTTTAAACATCATCTGGCTGAGTCTAACTTAAAAATAAAAAAATATATAATCAAGAGTTAATAGTGGCAAGGCATGTAGTAGCCTAGTGGTTAGAGCGTTGGACTAGTAACCGGAAGGTTGCGAGTTCAAACCCCCGAGTTGACAAGGTACAAATCTGTCGTTCTTCCCCTGAAAAAGGCAGTTAACCCACTGTTCCTAGGCTGTCATTGAAAATAAGAATTTGTTCTTAACTGACTTGCCTGGTTAAATAAAGGTAAAATAAAAACAGAGAGAATGAATGATTGTGTGTTTATATTTTAGGTTTCTAAGTAGAATGTTTCTTGACTCACTACCTCCCCTTCCTTCTTTATACTCTCACCAGTAAATCACAACTCTTCGTCCTCTATGTTCAGAACATCAACTTCCCCCAGAGAGGATGAGGTCTCTGGCAGCCGACTTCAATGAATCCAAAACCACATTCCTCCAGGACCTGCGGAGACAAGTTCTCCACGGCCTTCCCTTAACCCAGGGAGAGGGCGTGGAGGTGCCCAGGGAGAGGGCGTGGAGGTGCCCAGGGAGAGGGCGTGGAGGTGCCCAGGGAGAGGGCGTGGAGGTGGAGCGGGTTGTGAACAGAGCCGTGGACGTCTTCAACAAAGAGAAACAGGAAATCATTGCAAGATACCTTCCTCCTTATGACAGAATAAAATGACACCGGTAATGAGGGATGGATGATCGCCATTATGTAACTTTCATTGATTCTATGTAAATAGTCATACATGTTGACGTTAGTAATTACATTTATATATTCTTCTGACAAAATGTCCAACCTGTTAGGTGCATATACAGGTTCCACCTTGCTAGGTTCCACCCTAACAGGGTGGAAATGTGGAGGCTAACTTAGCCGTAGCACTGGGTGGAACCTAGCAAGGTGGAAATGTGGAGGCTAACTTAGCCGTAGCACTGGGTGGAACCTAGCAAGGTGGAACCTAACAGGGTGGAAATGTGGAGGCTAACTTAGCCGTAGCACTGGGTGGAACCTAGCAAGGTGGAACCTAACAGGGTGGAAATGTGGAGGCTAACTTAGCCGTAGCACTGGGTGGAACCTAGCAAGGTGGAACCTAGCAGGGTGGAAATGTGGAGGCTAACTTAGCCGTAGCACTGGGTGGAACCTAGCAAGGTGGAACCTAGCAGGGTGGAAATGTGGAGGCTAACTTAGCCGTAGCACTGGGTGGAACCTAGCAAGGTGGAAATGTGGAGGCTAACTTAGCCGTAGCACTGGGTGGAACCTAGCAAGGTGGAAATGTGGAGGCTAACTTAGCCGTAGCATTGGGTGGAACCTAGCAAGGTGGAACCTAACAGGGTGGAAATGTGGAGGCTAACTTAGCCGTAGCACTGGGTGGAACCTAGCAAGGTGGAAATGTGGAGGCTAACTTAGCCGTAGCATTGGGTGGAACCTAGCAAGGTGGAACCTAACAGGGTGGAAATGTGGAGGCTAACTTAGCTGTAGCACTGGGTGGAACCTAGCAAGGTGGAACCTAACAGGGTGGTATGTGGAGGCTAACTTAGCGGTAGCACTGGGTGGAACCTAGCAAGGTGGAAATGTGGAGGCTAACTTAGCCGTAGCACTGGGTGGAACATAGCAAGGTGGAAATGTGGAGGCTAACTTAGCCGTAGCACTGGGTGGAACCTAGCAAGGTGGAAATGTGGAGGCTAACTTAGCCGTAGCACTGGGTGGAACATAGCAAGGTGGAAATGTGGAGGCTAACTTAGCCGTAGCACTGGGTGGAACCTAGCAAGGTGGAAATGTGGAGGCTAACTTAGCCGTAGCACTGGGTGGAACCTAGCAAGGTGGAAATGTGGAGGCTAACTTAGCCGTAGCACTGGGTGGAACCTAACAGGGTGGAAATGTGGAGGCTAACTTAGCCGTAGCACTGGGTGGAACCTAACAGGGTGGAAATGTGGAGGCTAACTTAGCCGTAGCACTGGGTGGAACCTAGCAAGGTGGAAATGTGGAGGCTAACTTAGCCGTAGCACTGTGAGTGATCAAGATCCAGCTAGCATAATGGTGAACACTTGAAGATCATTTTTTTACTGGTCTGTCAAACATAATTTGAAATGATCAAATGTTCATCTAATTTAGCCGAACAGCGGGGGACATTTTAAGAGTGAGACCGTACTGACTAACATCATGAAACATTAAAATGTGGATGTGAACCGAGTGTTGATACTTAATGTAGCGTTGCGTTGCTATGGACACTTCCTGATTGTGATGTCATCATCCACTGAAAACAAAATGGTCAAAAAAATGCAAATAAAATGTCCCATTGAGATCGATATGTTTTGTGTTTTTATGGAAAAGGACACCTACCTTTCTATTTAAAGCCCTTTGGAAACCACATTCTACAGTGAATAAGAGGTGTTATTTCCTGGGGACAGAAAAGGCACTGCATAACAGGAATGAATGACCCGGTCTGTGAGAGCCACAAATCCAGGTAACGAGTGGAGGACAGAGGAGCCTCTTAAAGAAGAAGTTACAAGTATGTGAGAGCCACAAATCTTGCTTGTTTGTAGGTGACCAAATACTTATTTTCCACCATAATTTGCAAATAAATTCATAAAAAAATCCTACAATGTGATTTTCTGGATTTTTCTTTCTCATTTTGTCTGTCATAGTTGAAGTGTACCTATGATGAAAATTACAGGCCTCATCTTTAGAAGTGGGAGAACTTGCACAATTGGTGGCTGACTAAATACCTTTTTGCCCCACTTTATATGGTTTTATAGAGGGTTGTTTGACAACATATAGGTCAATGTCCATGTATATGGTTTTATAGAGGGTTGTTTGACAACATATAGGTCAATGTCCATGTATATGGTTTTATAGAGGGCTGTTTGACATTTACATTTACATTTAAGTCATTTAGCAGACGCTCTTATCCACATGTAGTAAGTACAATGTATATGGTTTTATAGAGGGCTGTTTGACAACATGTAGGTCAATGTCCATGTATATGGTTTTATAGAGGGCTGTTTGACAACATGTAGGTCAATGTCCATGTATATGGTTTTATAGAGGGCTGTTTGACAACATGTAGGTCAATGTCCATGTATATGGTTTTATAGAGGGCTGTTTGACAACATGTAGGTCAATGTCCATGTATATGGTTTTATAGAGGGTTGTTTGACAACATATAGGTCAATGTCCATGTATATGGTTGTATAGAGGGCTGTTTTTTAATTTTTTTATTTCACCTTTATCTAACCAGGTAGGCCCCGTTGAGAACAAGTTCTCATTTACAATTGCGACCTGGCCAAGATAAAGCAAAGCAGTTCGACACATACAACGACACAGAGTTACACATGGAGTAAAACAAACATACAGTCAATAATACAGTATAAACAAGTCTATATACAATGTGAGCAAATGAGGTGAGAAGGGAGGTAAAGGCAAAAAAAGGCCATGGTGGCAAAGTAAATACAATTGATAGAGGTATAGTTTAGATAATCAATTATGTATACATTAATGATTAGAACCATTTATGCTAATACTATTATGTTATGATTTGAAAAGTAAGAGTTCTTAATTGTACTGTTACTGAAAATGTAAGCAGAAATGAATTGTGTCTGTGTCTCCTGGGAAAGGGATAAGATCGTTTTTCAAACTGATGAGAATGTTTTGGTTGGATTCCATTAGGGGAGAGGAGTTTATCCTTTAGGCAGGTTGAAATGTAGAGTTAACGTGGGAGCGAGGCTGTGGCGGTCCGACAGATAAGAAATGTCTGGGAGACGTTCCAGGCTTGATGAACAATGGGCTCTTGTGAGAATCAGAGAGAGGGTGTAACTGATGACGTCATTTTATGTTCACTTCCTTTAAAATGTAATGTTCTTTGTATTTTGGGTCAGTACTCATCAAGAATAAATGCTGAACTTGTTTTTTTAAGACTGGTCTCGTGCTAATTCATGCAAATGATAAACTTACAACTTATCATGAATTAGAAATGAGTGTGAATTTAATTGGATTTGGCAATTAAACATAAAGGAATTTAGAATTCCTCTATCAACAATATAGCAAGTAAAACACTGGAATGGTAGTTTTGCAATGGAAGAATGTGCAAAGTAGAAATAAAAATAATGGGGTGCAAAGGAGCAAAATAAATAAATAAATAAATTAAATAGAGTTGGGAAAGAGGTAGTTGTTTGGGCTAAATTATAGGTGGGCTATGTACAGGTGCAGTAATCTGTAAGATGCTCTGACAGTTGGTGCTTAAAGCTAGTGAGTGTGCTACAGGTGGGAGATGCTATGGTGACCAGCGAGCTGAGATAAGGGGGGACTTTACCTAGCAAAATCTAGAATTGGCTTCCTATTTCGCAACAAAGCATCCTTCACTCATGCTGCCAAACATACCCTTGTAAAATTGACCATCCTACCAATCCTCGACTTTGGCGATGTCATTTACAAAATAGCCTCCAATACCCTACTCAACAAATTGGATGCAGTCTATCACAGTGCAATCCGTTTTGTCACCAAAGCCCCATATACTACCCACCATTGCGACCTGTACGCTCTCGTTGGCTGGCCCTCGCTTCATACTGACCGCCAAACCCACTGGCTCCATGTCATCTACAAGACCCTGCTAGGTAAAGTCCCCCTTATCTCAGCTCGCTGGTCACCATAGCATCTCCCACCTGTAGCACACGCTCCAGCAGGTATATCTCTCTAGTCACCCCAAAACCAATTCTTTCTTTGGCCGCCTCTCCTTCCAGTTCTCTGCTGCCAATGACTGGAACGAACTACAAAAATCTCTTAAATTGGAAACACTTATCTCCCTCACTAGCTTTAAGCACCAACTGTCAGAGCATCTTACAGATTACTGCACCTGTACATAGCCCACCTATAATTTAGCCCAAACAACTACCTCTTTCCCAACTGTATTTAATTAATTTATTTATTTTGCTCCTTTGCACCCCATTATTTTTATTTCTACTTTGCACATTCTTCCATTGCAAAACTACCATTCCAGTGTTTTACTTGCTATATTGTATTTACTTTGCCACCATGGCCTTTTTTGCCTTTACCTCCCTTCTCACCTAATTTGCTCACATTGTATATAGACTTGTTTATACTGTATTATTGACTGTATGTTTGTTTTACTCCATGTGTAACTCTGTGTCGTTGTATGTGTCGAACTGCTTTGCTTTATCTTGGCCAGGTCGCAGTTGTAAATGAGAACTTGTTCTCAACTTGCTTACCTGGTTAAATAAAGGTGAAATAAAAATAAAATAAAATAAAATATGTTTTTATAGAGGGCTGTTTGACAACATGTAGGTCAATGTCCATGTATATGGTTGTATAGAGGGCTGTTTGACAACATGTAGGTCAATGTCCATGTATATGGTTTTATAGAGGGCTGTTTGACAACATGTAGGTCAATGTCCATGTATATGGTTGTATAGAGGGCTGTTTGACAACATGTAGGTCAATGTCCATGTATATGGTTTTATAGAGGGCTGTTTGACAACATATAGGTCAATGTCCATGTATATGGTTTTATAGAGGGCTGTTTGACAACATGTAGTAAGTACAATGTCCATGTATATGGTTTTATAGAGGGCTGTTTGACAACATGTAGGTCAATGTCCATGTATATGGTTTTATAGAGGGCTGTTTGACAACATGTAGGTCAATGTCCATGTATATGGTTTTATAGAGGGCTGTTTGACAACATGTAGGTCAATGTCCATGTATATGGTTGTATAGAGGGCTGTTTGACAACATGTAGTAAGTACAATGTCCATGTATATGGTTGTATAGAGGGCTGTTTGACAACATGTAGGTCAATGTCCATGTATATGGTTTTATAGAGGGCTGTTTGACAACATATAGGTCAATGTCCATGTATATGGTTTTATAGAGGGCTGTTTGACAACATATAGGTCAATGTCCATGTATATGGTTTTATAGAGGGTTGACAACATGTAGTAAGTACAATGTCCATGTATATGGTTTTTGCATGATGGTCTCAAGTTAGACGAAGGGAGGGAGGCCTCCTTAACGCGCAACCAGATAAATCATCTTCAGCACCAGCGAATATTCACTTATTTCATGATTTCTGTTTTGTTGAAATATAAACTATAGAAGAGTCCCTGTCAATTTGAATATTTTACTTCCTGGAAAGGCAACCTTCCCGCAGGAAACATGTCACACAACTATACCATGTCATAAAATAGTCTCTACGTGACCTCTATAGCCCTCTCTACGTGACCTCTATACCCCTCTCTACGTGACCTCTATAGCCCTCTCTACGTGACCTCTATAGCCCTCTCTACGTGACCTCTATACCCCTCTCTACGTGACCTCTATACCCCTCCCTGCGTGACCTCTATACCCCTCTCTACGTGACCTCTATACCCGTCTCTACGTGACCTCTATACCCCTCCCTGCGTGACCTCTATACCCCTCTCTACGTGACCTCTATACCCGTCTCTACGTGACCTCTATACCCCTCCCTGCGTGACCTCTATACCCCTCTCTACGTGACCTCTATACCCCTCTCTACGTGACCTCTATACCCCTCTCTACGTGACCTCTATACCCCTCTCTACGTGACCTCTATACCCGTCTCTACGTGACCTCTATACCCCTCCTACGTGACCTCTATACCCCTCTCTACGTGACCTCTATACCCCTCTCTACGTGACCTCTATACCCCTCTCTACGTGACCTCTATACCCCTCTCTACGTGACCTCTATACCCCTCTCTCACGTGACCTCTATACCCCTCTCTAGGTGACCTCTATACCCCTCTCTACGTGACCTCTATACCCCTCTCTACGTGACCTCTATACCCCTCTCTCGTGACCTCTATACCCCTCTCTACGTGACCTCTATACCCCTCTCTACCTCTATACCCTCTCTCGTGACCTCTATACCCCTCTCTACGTGACCTCTATACCCCTCTCTACGTGACCTCTATACCCCTCTCTACGTGACCTCTATACCCCTCTCTACGTGACCTCTATACCCCTCTCTACGTGACCTCTATACCCCTCTCTAGGTGACCTCTATACCCCTCTCTACGTGACCCTATACCCCTCTCTACGTGACCTCTATACCCCTCTCTACGTGACCTCTATACCCCTCTCTCGTGACCTCTATACCCCTCTCTACGTGACCTCTATACCCCTCTCTAGGTGACCTCTATACCCCTCTCTACGTGACCTCTATACCCCTCTCTACGTGACCTCTATACCCCTCTCTACGTGACCTCTATAGCCCTCTCTACGTGACCTCTATACCCCTCTCTACGTGACCTCTATAGCCCTCTCTACGTGACCTCTATACCCCTCTCTACGTGACCTCTATACCCGTCTCTCTACGTGACCTCTATACCCCTCTCTCGTGACCTCTATACCCCTCTCTACGTGACCTCTATACCCCTCTCTACGTGACCTCTATACCCCTCTCTAGGTGACCTCTATACCCTCTCTACCTCTATACCCCTCTCTACGTGACCTCTATACCCCTCTCTACGTGACCTCTATACCCCTCTCTACGTGACCTCTATACCCCTCTCTACGTGACCTCTATACCCCTCCCTGCGTGACCTCTATACCCCTCTCTCTCGTGACCTCTATACCCCTCTCTACGTGACCTCTATACCCTCTCTACGTGACCTCTATACCCCTCTCTAGGTGACCTCTATACCCCTCTCTACGTGACCTCTATACCCCTCTCTAGGTGACCTCTATACCCCTCTCTACGTGACCTCTATACCCCTCTCTAGGTGACCTCTATACCCCTCTCTAGGTGACCTCTATACCCCTCTCTCGTGACCTCTATACCCCTCCCTGCGTGACCTCTATACCCCTCTCTACGTGACCTCTATACCCCTCTCTGCGTGACCTCTATAGCCCTCTCTACGTGACCTCTATGACCCCTCTCTAGGTGACCTCTATACCCCTCTCTACGTGACCTCTATACCCCTCTCTAGGTGACCTCTATACCCCTCTCTACGTGACCTCTATACCCCTCTCTAGGTGACCTCTATACCCCTCTCTAGGTGACCTCTATACCCCTCTCTAGGTGACCTCTATACCCCTCTCTGCGTGACCTCTATAGCCCTCTCTACGTGACCTCTATACCCCTCTCTACGTGACCTCTATACCCCTCTCTAGGTGACCTCTATACCCCTCTCTACGTGACCTCTATACCCCTCTCTACGTGACCTCTATACCCCTCTCTACGTGACCTCTATACCCCTCTCTACGTGACCTCTATACCCCTCCCTGCGTGACCTCTATACCCCTCTCTACGTGACCTCTATACCCCTCTCTACGTGACCTCTATACCCCTCTCTACGTGACCTCTATAGCCCTCTCTACGTGACCTCTATACCCCTCTCTACGTGACCTCTATACCCCTCTCTAGGTGACCTCTATACCCCTCTCTAGGTGACCTCTATACCCCTCTCTAGGTGACCTCTATACCCCTCTCTACGTGACCTCTATACCCCTCTCTAGGTGACCTCTATACCCCTCTCTACGTGACCTCTATACCCCTCTCTACGTGACCTCTATACCCCTCTCTACGTGACCTCTATACCCCTCTCTACGTGACCTCTATACCCCTCTCTCGTGACCTCTATACCCCTCTCTAGGTGACCTCTATACCCCTCTCTAGGTGACCTCTATACCCCTCTCTAGGTGACCTCTATACCCTCTCTAGGTGACCTCTATACCCCTCTCTAGGTGACCTCTATACCCCTCTCTAGGTGACCTCTATACCCCTCTCTAGGTGACCTCTATACCCCTCTCTAGGTGACCTCTATACCCCTCTCTACGTGACCTCTATACCCCTCTCTAGGTGACCTCTATACCCCTCTCTACGTGACCTCTATACCCCTCTCTAGGTGACCTCTATACCCCTCTCTACGTGACCTCTATACCCTCTCTAGGTGACCTCTATACCCCTCTCTAGGTGACCTCTATACCCCTCTCTAGGTGACCTCTATACCCCTCTCTAGGTGACCTCTATACCCCTCTCTAGGTGACCTCTATACCCCTCTCTAGGTGACCTCTATACCCCTCTCTAGGTGACCTCTATACCCCTCTCTAGGTGACCTCTATACCCCTCTCTAGGTGACCTCTATACCCCTCTCTACGTGACCTCTATACCCCTCTCTACGTGACCTCTATACCCCTCTCTAGGTGACCTCTATACCCCTCTCTAAAATCAGAAAGTCTGTTGTTCTATCTTCTTTTAATAACCAAATAATAAAAAGTCCTGTATTTACAATAATAATGTAATATATTACAGGCCTATATGATGGTAATGTAATATATTACAGGCCTATATGATGGTAATGTAATATATTACAGGCCTATATGATGGTAATGTAATATATTACAGGCCTATATGATGGTAATAATGTAATATATTACAGGCCTATATGATGGTAATGTAATATATTACAGGCCTATATGATGGTAATGTAATATATTACAGGCCTATATGATGGTAATGTAATATATTACAGGCCTATATGATGGTAATGTAATATATTACAGGCCTATATGATGGTAATGTAATATATTACAGGCCTATATGATGGTAATGTAATATATTACAGGCCTATATGATGGTAATAATGTAATATATTACAGGCCTATATGATGGTAATGTAATATATTACAGGCCTATATGATGGTAATGTAATATATTACAGGCCTATATGATGGTAATGTAATATATTACAGGCCTATATGATGGTAATGTAATATATTACAGGCCTATATGATGGTAATGTAATATATTACAGGCCTATATGATGGTAATGTAATATATTACAGGCCTATATGATGGTAATGTAATATATTACAGGCCTATATGATGGTAATGTAATATATTACAGGCCTATATGATGGTAATGTAATATATTACAGGCCTATATGATGGTAATGTAATATATTACAGGCATATATGATGGTAATAATGTAATATATTACAGTTACTGTAATAAATTAACATAAAAGGCCTTTTCAAGGTGTTAACATTTGACTAAAATGATACACTGAACACAAATATAAACACAGTATGTAAAGTGAAGGTCCCATGTTTCATGAGCTGAAATAAAGGATCACCCCCCCCCAAAGAAATCATTAAAAAACACAAATATAAACACAGTATGTAAAGTGAAGGTCCCATGTTTCATGAGCTGAAATAAAGGATCACCCCCCCTAAAGAAATCATTAAAAACACAAATATAAACACAGTATGTAAAGTGAAGGTCCCATGTTTCATGAGCTGAAATAAAGGAACCCCCCCTATAAAGAAATCATTAAAAAACACAAATATAAACACAGTATGTAAAGTGAAGGTCCCATGTTTCATGAGCTGAAATAAAGGATCCCCCAAAGAAATCATTAAAAAACACAAATATAAACACAGTATGTAAAGTGAAGGTCCCATGTTTCATGAGCTGAAATAAAGGATCCCCCCCCCCCCAAAGAAATCATTAAAAAACACAAATATAAACACAGTATGTAAAGTGAAGGTCCCATGTTTCATGAGCTGAAATAAAGGAACCCCCCAAAGAAATCATTAAAAAACACAAATATAAACACAGTATGTAAAGTGAAGGTCCCATGTTTCATGAGCTGAAATAAAGGAACCCCCCAAAGAAATCATTAAAAAACACAAATCCCAGAAATGTTCCATACACACAAAAAACATATTTATCTCAAATGTTGTGCCCAAATTTGTTTACATCCCTGTTAGTGAGCATTTCCCCTTTGCTAAGATAATCCATCCACCTGACAGATGTGGCAGTAGAGGATTTGGCAGTACGTCCAACCGGCCTCACAACCCCAGATGTGGCAGTAGAGGATTTGGCAGTACGTCCAACCGGCCTCACAACCCCAGATGTGGCAGTAGAGGATTTGGCAGTACGTCCAACCGGCCTCACAACCCCAGATGTGGCAGTAGAGGATTTGGCAGTACGTCCAACCAGCCTCACAACCCCAGATGTGGCAGTAGAGGATTTGGCAGTACGTCCAACCGCCTCACAACCCCAGATGTGGCAGTAGAGGATTTGGCAGTAACCATCACAACCCCAGATGTGGCAGTAGAGGATTTGGCACGCCCCTCACAACCCCAGATGTGGCAGTAGAGGATTTGGCAGTACGTCCAACCGGCCTCACAACCCCAGATGTGGCAGTAGAGGATTTGGCAGTACGTCCAACCGGCCTCACAACCCCAGATGTGGCAGTAGAGGATTTGGCAGTACGTCCAACCGCCTCACAACCCCAGATGTGGCAGTAGAGGATTTGGCAGTACGTCCAACCGGCCTCACAACCCCAGATGTGGCAGTAGAGGATTTGGCAGTACGTCCAACCGGCCTCACAACCCCAGATGTGGCAGTAGAGGATTTGGCAGTACGTCCAACCGGCCTCACAACCCCAGATGTGGCAGTAGAGGATTTGGCAGTACGTCCAACCGGCCTCACAACCCCAGATGTGGCAGTAGAGGATTTGGCAGTACGTCCAAACCGGCCTCACAACCCCAGATGTGGCAGTAGAGGATTTGGCAGTACGTCCAACCGGCCTCACAACCCCAGATGTGGCAGTAGAGGATTTGGCAGTACGTCCAACCGGCCTCACAACCCCAGATGTGGCAGTAGAGGATTTGGCAGTACGTCCAACCGGCCTCACAACCCCAGATGTGGCAGTAGAGGATTTGGCAGTACGTCCAACCGGCCTCACAACCCCAGATGTGGCAGTAGAGGATTTGGCAGTACGTCCAACCGGCCTCACAACCCCAGATGTGGCATTAGAGGATTTGGCAGTACGTCCAACCAGCCTCACAACCCCAGATGTGGCAGTAGAGGATTTGGCAGTACGTCCAACCGGCCTCACAACCCCAGATGTGGCAGTAGAGGATTTGGCAGTACGTCCAACCGGCCTCACAACCCCAGATGTGGCAGTAGAGGATTTGACAGTACGTCCAACCGGCCTCACAACCCCAGATGTGGCAGTAGAGGATTTGACAGTACGTCAACCGAACCCCAGATGTGGCAGTAGAGGATTTGGCAGTACGTCCAACCGGCCTCACAACCCCAGATGTGGCAGTAGAGGATTTGACAGTACGTCCAACCGGCCTCACAACCCCAGATGTGGCAGTAGAGGATTTGACAGTACGTCCAACCGGCCTCACAACCCCAGATGTGGCAGTAGAGGATTTGGCAGTACGTCCAACCGGCCTCACAACCCCAGATGTGGCAGTAGAGGATTTGGCAGTACGTCCAACCGGCCTCACAACCCCAGATGTGGCAGTAGAGGATTTGGCAGTACGTCCAACCGGCCTCACAACCCCAGATGTGGCAGTAGAGGATTTGGCAGTACGTCCAACCGGCCTCACAACCCCAGATGTGGCAGTAGAGGATTTGGCAGTACGTCCAACCGGCCTCACAACCCCAGATGTGGCAGTAGAGGATTTGACAGTACGTCCAACCGGCCTCACAACCCCAGATGTGGCAGTAGAGGATTTGGCAGTACGTCCAACCGGCCTCACAACCCCAGATGTGGCAGTAGAGGATTTGGCAGTACGTCCAACCGGCCTCACAACCCCAGATGTGGCAGTAGAGGATTTGGCAGTACGTCCAACCGCCTCACAACCCCAGATGTGGCAGTAGAGGATTTGGCAGTACGTCCAACCGGCCTCACAACCCCAGATGTGGCATTAGAGGATTTGGCAGTACCTCCAACCGGCCTCACAACCCCAGATGTGGCAGTAGAGGATTTGGCAGTACGTCCAACCGGCCTCACAACCCCAGATGTGGCAGTAGAGGATTTGGCAGTACGTCCAACCGGCCTCACAACCCCAGATGTGGCATTAGAGGATTTGGCAGTACCAACCGCCTCACAACCCCAGATGTGGCAGTAGAGGATTTGACAGTACGTAACCGGCCTCACAACCCCAGATGTGGCATTGAGGATTTGGCAGTACAACCGGCCTCACAACCCCAGATGTGGCATTAGAGGATTTGGCAGTCTCCAACCGGCCCACAACCCCAGATGTGGCAGTAGAGGATTTGACAGTACGTCCAACCGGCCTCACAACCCCAGATGTGGCAGTAGAGGATTTGGCAGTACGCCCAACCGGCCTCACAACCCCAGATGTGGCAGTAGAGGATTTGGCAGTACCTCCAACCGGCCTCACAACCCCAGATGTGGCATTAGAGGATTTGACAGTACGTCCAACCGGCCTCACAACCCCAGATGTGGCAGTAGAGGATTTGGCAGTACGTTCCAACCGGCCTCACAACCCCAGATGTGGCAGTAGAGGATTTGGCAGTACGTCCAACCGGCCTCACAACCCCAGATGTGGCAAGGATTTGGCAGTACGCCTGGCCTCACAACCCCAGATGTGGCAAGAGGATTTGGCAATACTCCAACCGGCCTCACAACCCCAGATGTGGCAGTAGAGGATTTGAAAGTACGTAACCAGCCTCACAACCCCAGATGTGGCAGTAGAGGATTTGCAGTACGTCCAACCAGCCTCACAACCCCAGATGTGGCAGTAGAGGATTTGGCAGTACGTGCCTCACAACCCCAGATGTGGCATTAGAGGATTTGGCAGTACGTCCAACCGGCCTCACAACCCCAGATGTGGCAGTAGAGGATTTGAAGTACGTCCAACCGGCCTCACAACCCCAGATGTGGCAGTAGAGGATTTGGCAGTACGTCCAACCGCCCTCACAACCCCAGATGTGGCAGTAGAGGATTTGACAGTACGTCCAACCGGCCTCACAACCCCAGATGTGGCAGTAGAGGATTTGGCAGTACGTCCAACCGGCCTCACAACCCCAGATGTGGCAGTAGAGGATTTGGCAGTACGTCCAACCGGCCTCACAACCCCAGATGTGGCATTAGAGGGATTTGGCAGTACGTCCAACCGTCACAACCCCAGATGTGGCAGTAGAGGATTTGGCAGTACGTCCAACTGACAGTACGTCCAACCGGCCTCACAACCCCAGATGTGGCAGTAGAGGATTTGGCAGTACGTCCCAACCGGCCTCACAACCCCAGATGTGGCAGTAGAGGATTTGGCAGTACGGCCACTGGCATTAGAGGATTTGGCAGTACGGAGAAGTTTTCCTCACAACCCCAGATGTGGCAGTAGAGTTTCAACTGTACCGGGAGATGGCAGATTTGTGTTTGACCGGCCTCACAACCCCAGATGTGGCAGTAGAGGATTTGGCAGTACGTCCAACCGGCCTCACAACCCCAGATGTGGCAGTAGAGGATTTGGCAGTGAACCGGGTCACAACCCCAGATGTGGCAGTAGAGGATTTGGCAGTACGTGCCTCACAACCCCAGATGTGGCAGTAGAGGACAACCCCAGATGTGGCAGTGGTGTGGCAGGGGATTTGGCAGTATGGGGCACAACCCCAGATGTGGCAGTAGAGGATTTGGACAGTACGAACACAACCCCAGATGTTTATCGATGGAAATAGAGGATTTGACAGAACCGGCCTCACAACCCCAGATGTGGCAGTAGAGGATTTGGCAGTACGTCCACCGCCTCAACCAGTACGTCTCACAACCCCAGATGTGGCAGTAGAGGATTTGACAGTACGTCCAACCGGCCTCACAACCCCAGATGTGGCAGTAGAGGATTTGGCAGTACGTCCCAACCGGCCTCACAACCCCAGATGTGGCAGTAGAGGATTTGGCAGTACAACCGTCACAACCCCAGATGTGGCAGTAGAGGATTTGACAGTACGTCAACCGCCTCACAACCCCAGATGTGGCAGTAGAGGATTTGGCAGTTTGGCACAGATGTGGCAGTAGAGGATTTGGCAGTACGTCCAACCGGCCTCACAACCCCAGATGTGGCAGTAGAGGATTTGACAGTACGTCCAACCGGCCTCACAACCCCAGATGTGGCAGTAGAGGATTTGGCAGTACGTCCAACCGGCCTCACAACCCCAGATGTGGCAGTAGAGGATTTGGCAGTACGTCTGATGTGGCAGTAGAGGATTTGGCAGTACGTCCAACCGGCCTCACAACCCCAGATGTGGCAGTAGAGGATTTGACGTCCAACCGGCCTCACAACCCCAGATGTGGCAGTAGAGGATTTGACAGTACGTCCAACCGGATGTGGCAGTAGAGGATTTGACAGTACGTCCCGGCCTCACAACCCCAGATGTGGCATAGAGGATTTGGCAGTACGTCCAACCGGCCTCACAACCCCAGATGTGGCATTAGAGGATTTGGCAGTAAAACCGGCCTCACAACCCCAGATGTGGCAGTAGAGGATTTGACAGTACGTCCAACCGGCCTCACAACCCCAGATGTGGCAGTAGAGGATTTGGCAGTACGTCCAACCGGCCTCACAACCCCAGATGTGGCAGTAGAGGATTTGGCAGTACGCTTCCAACCGGCCTCACAACCCCAGATGTGGCAGTAGAGGATTTGACAGTACGTGGCCTCACAACCCCAGATGTGGGCAGTAGAGGATTTGGCAGTCCCCAACCGACAACCCCAGATGTGGCAGTAGAGGATTTGGCAGTACGTCAACCGGCCTCACAACCCCAGATGTGGCAGTAGAGGATTTGGCAGTACGTCCAACCGGCCTCACAACCCCAGATGTGGCATTAGAGGATTTGGCAGTACGTCCAACCGGCCTCACAACCCCAGATGTGGCAGTAGAGGATTTGACAGTCGTCCAACCAGCCTCACAACCCCAGATGTGGCAGTAGAGGATTTGGCAGTACGTCCAACCAGCCTCACAACCCCAGATGTGGCATTAGAGGATTTGGCAGTACGTCCAACCGGCCTCACAACCCCAGATGTGGCATTAGAGGATTTGGCAGTACGTCCAACCGGCCTCACAACCCCAGATGTGGCAGTAGAGGATTTGACAGTACGTCCAACCGGCCTCACAACCCCAGATGTGGCAGTAGAGGATTTGTACGTCCAACCAACCCCAGATGTGGCATAGAGGATTTGAAGTACGTCCAACCGGCCTCACAACCCCAGATGTGGCAGTAGAGGATTTGGCAGTACGTCCAACCGGCCTCACAACCCCAGATGTGGCAGTAGAGGATTTGGCAGTACGTCCAACCGGCCTCACAACCCCAGATGTGGCATTAGGGATTTGGCAGTACGTCCAACCAGCCTCCAACCCCAGATGTGGCAGTAGAGGATTTGGACCTCCAACCGGCCTCACAACCCCAGATGTGGCAGTAGAGGATTTGTATTCCCAGTCATGTGAAATCCAGTAGAGGATTTGGCAGTACGTCCAACCGGCCTCACAACCCCAGATGTGGCAGTAGAGGATTTGGCAGTACGTCCAACCGTCATGTGGCAAAGGATTTGGCAGTAGATTAGGGCCTAATGAGTAGAGGATGTATTCCAACCCCAGATGTGGCAGTGAAAGTACGTCCAACCGGCCTCACAACCCCAGATGTGGCAGTAGAGGATTTGGCAGTACGTCCAACCGGCCTCACAACCCCAGATGTGGCATTAGAGGATTTGGCAGTACGTCCAACCGTCACAACCCCAGATGTGGCATTAGAGGATTTGGCAGTAGATTAGGCCTAATGAATGTGGCATTTTGGCAGTACCAGTCATGTGGCAAAGGATTTGGCATAGATTAGGACAACCCCAGATGTGGCAATGTATTCACAACCCCAGATGTGGCATGAGAAATCCAACCGGCCTCACAACCCCAGATGTAGTAGACAGTACGTAACCGAAGTAGAGGATTTGACAGTACGTCCAACCGGCCTCACAACCCCAGATGTGGCAGTAGATTTGGCAGTACGTCCAACCGATTTGGCAGTACGTCCAACCGGCCTCACAACCCCAGATGTGGCATTAGAGGACCTAATGAATGTATTCCTCACAACCCCAGATGTGGCAGTAGAGGATTTGGCATAGATTGTGGCAGGGACCTAATGAATGTCATTCCCCAGATCAGTAGAGGAAATCCATAGATGTAGTAGAGGACCGTAATGAATGTGGCATAGAGGATTTGACAGTCCCAACAGTCACAACCCCAGATGTGGCAGTAGAGGATTTGAAATACCAACCGGCCTCACAACCCCAGATGTGGCAGTAGAGGATTTGGCAGTACGTCCAACCGGCCTCACAACCCCAGATGTGGCATTAGAGGATTTGGCAGTACGTCCAACCGGCCTCACAACCCCAGTGTGTAACCCTGCCAGCCCAGGACCTCCACATCCAACTTCTTCCCCTGTGGGATTTGAGACCAGCCACCCGGACTGTTGATTAAACTGTGGGTTTGTCAAACAGTCAAAACTGTTCGCTGCTCTGGCCCCCCAATGGTGGAACAAACTCCCTCACGACGCCAGGACAGCGGAGTCAATCACCACCTTCCGGAGACACCTGAAACCCCACCTCTTTAAGGAATACCTAGGATAGGATAAAGTAATCCTTCTCCCCCCCCCAAAAGACCTGATGCCATAAAGTGGCTGTTCCACTGGATGTCAACTCACCAATTTGTAAGTCGCTCTGGATAAGAGCGTCTGCTAAATGACTTAAATGTAAAAATGTTAAATGTAATGTAAATGGTTTGCACAACCATAGATATTTTACACAGGCTGTTACAAACCGTCCCAGGGAAGCTCATCTGCTCGTCGTCCTCACCAGGGTCTCCCTGACTGCAGTTCTGCATCGTAATCGACTCCAGTTGGCAAATGCTCACATTCAATGGCCACTGGCACGAACACGGAGACCATGGTGAATCCCTGCAACTGTACGGAGATGGCAGACCGTGTGTTTGGCGTCGTGTGGGCAACGGTTTGCTGATGTCAACGTTGTGAACAGAGTGCCCCATGGTGGCAGGCTATGGTATGGGGCAGGCCCTACACCCAAACATTTTAGGGAAATTTGAATACACAGAGATACTGTGACATCCTGAGGCTCATTGGCCTCATCCGCTCACCTCATGTTTCAGCATGATAATGCTCATCCCCATGTCGAAATGATCTGACACAATTCCTGGAAGCTGAAAATGTCCTAGTTCTTCCATGGCCTGTATACAGCCCATGTCGCTCAATGAGCATGTTTGGGATGCTCTGGATCGACGTGTACTGGTTCCAGGTCCCGCCAATATCCAGAAACTTCATACAGCCATTTGAAGAGGAGTGGGACAACATTCCACAGGCCACAATCAACAGCCTGATCAACTCTATGTGAAGGAGATGTGTCAATGAGGCAAATGGTCACACCAGATACTGACTGGTTTTCTGATCCACTCCCCTGTTCTGTTTGTTAAGGTTTGTTGGTTTGTATTCCCAGTCATGTGAAATCCATAGATTAGGGCCTAATGAATGTATTCCCAGTCATGTGAAATCCATAGATTAGGACCTAATGAATGTATTCCCAGTCATGTGAAATCCATAGATTAGGACCTAATGAATGTATTCCCAGTCATGTGAAATCCATAGATTAGGGACCTAATGAATGTATTCCCAGTCATGTGAAATCCATAGATTAGGGCATAATGAATGTATTCCCAGTCATGTGGAATCCATAGATTAGGGGCCTAATGAATGTATTCCCAGTCATGTGAAATCCATAGATTAGGACCTAATGAATGTATTCCCAGTCATGTGAAATCCATAGATTAGGGACCTAATGAATGTATTCCCAGTCATGTGAAATCCATAGATTAGGGACCTAATGAATGTATTCCCAGTCATGTGAAATCCATAGATTAGGGCCTAATGAATGTATTCCCAGTCATATGAAATCCATGATTAGGGCCTATAATGATTCCCAGTCATGTGAAATCCATGATTAGGGACCTAAATGTATTCACAGTCATGTGAAATCCATAGATTAGGGACCTAATGAATGTATTCCCAGTCATGTGAAATCCATAGATTAGGGGCCTAATGAATGTATTCCCAGTCATGTGAAATCCATAGATTAGGACCTAATGAATGTATTCCCAGTCATGTGGAATCCATACATTAGGGGCCTAATGAATGTATTCCCAGTCATGTGAAATCCATAGATTACGGCCTAAAGAATGTATTCCCAGTCATGTGAAATCCATAGATTAGGGACCTAATGAATGTATTCCCAGTCATGTGAAATCCATAGATTAGGGCCTAATGAATGTATTCCCAGTCATGTGAAATCCATAGATTAGGGGCCTAATGAATGTATTCCCAGTCATGTGAAATCCATAGATTAGGGACCTAATGAATGTATTCCCAGTCATGTGAAATCCATAGATTAGGGCCTAATGAATGTATTCCCAGTCATGTGAAATCCATAGATTAGGGCCTAATGAATGTATTCCCAGTCATGTGAAATCCATAGATTAGGGACCTAATGAATGTATTCTCAGTCATGTGAAATCCATAGATTAGGACCTAATGAATGTATTCCCAGTCATGTGAAATCCATAGATTAGGGCCTAATGAATGTATTCCCAGTCATGTGAAATCCATAGATTAGGGACCTAATGAATGTATTCCCAGTCATGTGAAATCCATAGATTAGGGAATGTATTCCCAGTCATATGAAATCCATAGATTAGGGCCTAATGAATGTATTCCCAGTCATGTGAAATCCATAGATTAGGGACCTAATGAATGTATTCCCAGTCATGTGAAATCCATAGATTAGGGACCTAATGAATGTATTCCCAGTCATGTGAAATCCATAGATTAGGGACCTAATGAATGTATTCCCAGTCATGTGAAATCCATAGATTAGGGACCTAATGAATGTATTCCCAGTCATGTGAAATCCATAGATTAGGACCTAATGAATGTATTCCCAGTCATGTGAAATCCATAGATTAGGGGCCTAATTAATTTATTTACATTGACTGATTTCCTCATATGAACTGTAACTCTTTGAATCTTTTACATTTTTAAATGTATATTTTTCTTCAGTGTAAATCAGAATCTACATATTTCTACCCTGTGGTGTTTCATATCATAACATTACTTTCTCCATAGTCCAATATAGATCATTGATTGGGAGCCAATCCTACACATCCTAGATCACTGCATAGAAAACACCACTCCAATACGGGGACCATTAGACACGGCTACATCAATCTACGTTTCCAGAAAACAAACAGGAAACCTTTTTAACATACAATATGAAAAACAAAACTCCAGGCTCTGATCTGTGCAAATCATTTCAATACTCAGGAAAGGGTGGTGTTACGTTACTGTCTGTAAGGACCACAATCATTTCCAACACTGCTACAACTGTTACGTGAAATACTTTTAAATACTTTTTAAAAACAGGTTCAGAAGAATACTTTGGCCTTTTGATGAAGTACGATTTATCCAAGTCCGAATGATTTGTCTCGGAACGCAAATTGTATTTAAGCTAGAGATCATTGTTCATTTAGGAGGTATTAGCTAAAGAGCACCAGTTAATATGAATCAGTAAGGCTAGCTGAAGGAAAGAAATTATGTGATTGGCAGCAACAGAGGATGTCTGAATGTGGAACAGAAAACACATGGAATCAATCTGAATGTGGACCAGAGAACACATGGAATCAATCTGAATGTGGAACAGAGAACACATGGAATCAATCTGAATGTGGAACAGAGAACACATGGAATCAATCTGAATGTGGAACAGAGAACACATGGAATCAATCTGAATGTGGAACAGAGAACACATGGAATCAATCTGAATGTGGAACAGAGAACACATGGAATCAATCTGAATGTGGAACAGAGAACACATGGAATCAATCTGAATGTGGAACAGAGAACACATGGAATCAACTGGAATGTGGAACAGAGAACACATGGAATCAATCTGAATGTGGAACAGAGAACACATGGAATCAACCGGAATGTGGAACAGAGAACACATGGAATCAATCTGAATAAAGGTGAAATAAATCAATAAAATAAAAGATAAGGCCAAAACTGTTTAAACTCTAGTCTCAGCAACCAGATACCTTGCTAATCGCCATTTAAACTATAAATTTAGTCACTCGCATGTAACAATACCAATATTTATGTAACTAATTCAGAGTTGGGCTCTCGTGTGGCGCAGCGGTCTAAGGCACTGCATCAAGGTGCTAAGAGACGTCACAACAGTCCCTGGTTCAAATCCAGGCTGTATAACATCCCCATAGGGCAGTACACAATTGGCCCAGCCTTGTCAAGGTTTGGCCCCGGAGGGGGTAGGCCGTCATTGTAAATAAGAATTTGTTCTTAACCAACTTGCCTCGTTAAATAAAAGGTTACATTTTAAAAATAAGAAGTGACTTCCTTTAAATTCTCAGACGGCACCGAGGAGGACACGTGATAAATGTCTCCAACCTCCAGATTGCGTTCCCATTTATAGAAACATCAATTCCTCATTTCAAAGTAACACTCACTCTCTTAAGTTATATCATAAAATAAATTTTAAAAACGACACAATAAAATCTAGATCAGAATCGCTCTGATCCCTGATTATCATAAACACGGGAATAAGTTCATGTTCTCGGTGAGACGACCAAACATCGTTGGAATTCATCTCCCCGGGGTTACCGTGGAAAGTCAGTCACTGCGTGTGCTGCCCGCGAGCGAAGTGGCAAGCGAAGTCATACTTGTCCCTGCACTTACACCCGCAGACATTACACTGGAAGGGGTTCTCGTAGCCGTGGCAACCCATGTGAACGGTATACATGATGTTGTCAGAGAAGTAGGTGTCGCAGTGCTGGCAGCTGTGCAGCATCTGTGGGTCTGGGTGCTGTGTGCTACCGAGCAGGGCAGGGGTACTGGGCTGGCTGTTACTAATGCTAGCTGAGCTGGTGCGTGTGTGTGCACTGTGCTCACTGCTGGGTTCTGGGTCCACGGGGCTGGGGCTGTAGTTCCTGCTATGGCCTGCAGGCGGTTGGAGGTCCTCGGGGCTGGTTGGGGAGGAGGTTTGGTGGTGGTGGTGGTGGTAGTGGTGGTGGTGGGCACCACTTTGACTGGTGGACAAAGATACTGACACTGCAATCGGTGCACCAGAGGCCTGCTGGATGAGGAACGGCTTGATGTCGTTACAGGACAGTCTGTCAGGAGACACAGGGGTCTGGTCCACTGGGGGGAGGTTGGACAACTGGCCTGCCAGCGTAGACAGCTGGTTCAGAGGATTATTGTCCACCATCATGTCACTGTTGACATCCCTGCTGGCTCCTCCTCCTCCAGTCCCATGGTCCTTCACATCGCTCTCGTACACCTCGTGGTTCAGGTAGTCTGGTTTCCCCACCACCATGGAGGGAGGGCTGAAGTTGATGAGGAGGTGTCTGCTGTAGCCTCCCAGGCCCAGGGAGCTGCCACTCTTCTTCTGTAGGACGTTCAGCATCTTCTTGTTGGACAGGAAGGCGGGCAGCCCCGCCCCCTTCATGGGTAAAAGCTTGTGGCGGCGCCGGCGGTGGTGGGACAGGTTGCTGCGGTCGCTGCAACAGAAGGAGCAGAGGTCACACTTGTAGGGCTTCTCCCCCGTGTGGGAGCGCATGTGGGCCTCAAGGTGGCGCTCGTAGGCAGAGGCGAAGGGGCACAGCTGGCAGCGGTGAGGCTTCTCTCCTGTCAAATCAACAAAGAGGGAATGTTTAGATTTATTTGAACATCTCGGCACAACTCCAACATCCATTCAAATGTAACGTCACACAATATAAATACAAGTTTTAAAAAATAAAAACAGATCCTAACTATATGGGCGGTGCAAAGGGGGCGGACTGACCATCTGGCATGTTGGGCAAATGCCAGATGGGCCGGTCCATTTTTACCTGTGTGAATTCTGATGTGCTCTATCAGGCGACATCTCGGCACAACTCCAACATCCATTCAAATGTAACGTCACACAATATAAATACAAGTTTAAAAGAAAATCAGATCCTAACTATATGGGCGGTGCAAAGGGGGCGTAACTGACCATCTGGCATGTTAGGCAAATGCCAGATGGGCTGGTCCATTTTTACCTGTGTGAATTCTGATGTGCTCTATCAGGCGAGCGGTGCCTTTACTGGCGTAGCTGCAGTAGCTACACTTGAGTTTGCCGTCGAAGGTCCTCTGGAAGCCGTCCACCAGCAGCCCAGAGCCGTCGTCCAGAGAGACTTCCACCGACCCATTGAGATGATCACGGTCTGGGAGAGATGCTACTACCGGGAGAGGAGACGACAACACACAGAATTAAATAGATACTTTACAGTCAGCGATTAAAAAAAAAAATATATATATATATATATATATATATACATCATAAGTTAAAAGTAAATGACTCTGATAGTGTTCATCACCAGCTTGGAGGTGGTCGGGCTCTATCTCCCCACCGACAGAGCCCGAGATCATGTTGACATGGTGCGTTTGCTGTGTCAGGTACTCTTGAAAGTCCTTTATGAAATCCAGAGGTTTCAGATCATCATCCATTTGGCAAGATGGGGTGTTATATGATGACTTCTGATCACTCCCCCCGAAACCTGTAAGATAAGGCAATAATATTTTTATTTTTTTAAAACCTTTATTTAACTAAGCAAGCTAGTTAAAGAAGATATTCTTATTTACAATGACGGCCTACCTGGGAACAGTGGGGTTAACTGGTCTAGGAACAGTGGAGTTAACTGGTCTGGGAACAGTGGGTTAACTGGTCTAGGAACAGTGGGTTAACTGGTCTATGAACAGTGGGGTTAACTGGTCTGGGAACAGTGGGTTAACTGGTCTGGGAACAGTGGGTTAACTGGTCTAGGAACAGTGGGTTAACTGGTCTAGGAACAGTGGGTTAACTGGTCTAGGAACAGTGGGTTAACTGGTCTAGGAACAGTGGGTTAACTGGTCTAGGAACAGTGGGTTAACTGGTCTATGAACAGTGGGTTAACTGGTCTAGGAACAGTGGGTTAACTGGTCTAAACAGTGGTCTGGTCTAGGAACAGTGGGTTAACTGGTCTAGGAACAGTGGGTTAACTGGTCTAGGAACAGTGGGGTTAACTGGTCTAGGAACAGTGGGTTAACTGGTCTAGGAACAGTGGGTTAACTGGTCTAGGAACAGTGGGTTAACTGGTCTAGGAACAGTGGGTTAACTGTTCAGGGGTTAACTGAGGAACGAACAGATTTGTACCTTGACAGCTCTGGGGATTTGATCTTGCAACCTTGGGTCTGGTTGCTGGGTTAGTCAGGGGTAGAACGACAGATTTGTACCTTGACAGCTCTTGATCTTGCAACCTTTCGGTTGCTACTCTAACCACTAGGCTACCTGCTTGACGATTTAACATAATGAACCACATGATAATCACATTGTTACATGTATGCCATGACCTATAGCCCGATATTAGACTAAATGAGCCTAACGTTACTCCTTAGTCCAAAGAACTTACATGTTCTGTTTAAGGGTAGCCTAGTGGTTAGAACGTTGGGCTAATAACCGGAAGGTTGCAAGTTCAAATCCCCGACTGTCGTTCTGCCCCTGAACAGGCAGTTAACCCACTGTTCCTAGGCCGTCATTGAAAATAAGAATTTGTTCTGAATGGTTCAATTAAAATTAGGGCGAAATGGCTCTGGATGCCAAAACAGCCAAATACTCCCGTCTAAACTTGAATCGATTGCGGTACGGTTCTTGAAATATAAATCGCTCGACTTTTGATAGCACAACAAAATAATTTCACAAATGCAAAATAAACATTTTATGTAGCGTAGTGTTTTAACCGCTGCAGCCGACAGTATTTTTCAGTGAAAACAGTTTGTGGCATCGGTCTTCCGTTTAGACACAGGTTAGATGCAGTAACGTGTAAATATGGCCGTGTGGGAATCTAACCCAATAAAGGCGTGTCAGTTTAACAACTTATTTATTTTTTCGCCCGATATGAAAGATACGGTTATTATGATTCCAAAAACCGTACAGCTATGCGGTTAATGTTCAGACCGGCCGTCGCGGCTCTTATTAATAAAACTCCCCCTTACAGAAAACGCCTTCATCCAATGACTCTTTCAATGTAATGGAACTGAGAGTCATGATCAAAGACGAGCCATAACCATAAACCATTATGTGGGCAGTCAGTCACGATGATAAGTATGTTGTCACCCAAAAACATCTCATAACAGTGGCAACATGACACGCAGCATGTTGATACACCGCCCATAACTCCACTACTACCGGCGTTGCTCGTTAACGTTAGTTAATATCACGTTAATAATGTGAGCTAGACATTTTACTTACCAGCTGGTCGTCAATCACAGCACCGTTAAAAAATATATATATACACGACAATTTTTACGCTTTCCCATCCGTTCTTATGTTAATTCTAAGACCGATGTCAAGGTGGACATTTCAAACACTATCTAGACAATCAAAATATATGTGATGACAAGTTAATGTTATCTGGTTGTGCTAAAACAAAGAGAGAGAGCAGGGAGCTCTATGTGTTATAGTAGCTATGCAACAGTAAAATGACTCCCATTTCAGAAGCACAAAGCTGACTGTCAGTGAAAAGCTCCTAGTTGGAAATACAACAGCAGAAAGAGAAAGGGTTTGCCTAGAGAAATATGTTTATTTGATTAAAGATACCCTGCGTATATAAAATTGAAGACACGAGTAAAAGCTGATCACGTTACACCAAAGTGAAACATGCGAAAACCGTTCCACGGTCGCTGTTTCACCCGGTCAATAGGAAAGTGAACACACTCAGATGTAAACAAGAGAAAAACATGGCTTCGCCCTTGATCAGGTGCTTCTCAAAGGTGAGACGAATAAGTCATGCAAAAGCGGTTTCTTCGTTCACATTGTTGTTTTTAGGACATGTTGTCTTTGTGTAGTCATACTTCATTAGAAATACGAACTTAGATAGTGAGTGTTTTTTTGTAACTTTAAATTACCCCATTTCGTAACCTGCTATCACACGACGCGTTGGCTAGTTAGCTGCATGATAATAAACATGACATAACGTTAGCTAGTTAGTTACCGCCTCTGTCAGTTACACCACAAGTTACTCATGAAGAAATGTCCTGCCTGTGTCACTGCTTTTTATATTGCCGTATATAGCCACCACTCTCTCACATTCACTCATGCTGAAGTATGGATATATGTTTGTTGCCTGACGACTCAAACGGAATTGTTCCAGTGCTCTATTGTCGCTAGCTACGTTCACTATTTGTCCATTTTAGAAGTGCTCAGAAAGTGACTTTTATGTTTTTAACTGAGTGCCAAAACATTCAAGAGCTAAAGGTGCTCGAAGTTGACCTATTCTGCATACCCCCACTTTACCATGAGACATCCATGTCTTCACTACTGGAAACAAATAAACGGTTGAGTTTGATTTCATAAAAGCTTACAAACAGGGTTTGTCAACGTTCTCTGATGTCTGGACCTCCAATGGGTATAATGTTTTGGCGGATAAATGTAATAAAATGGGAATCAAATTGGAAATACTTCTTAAAAATGAATTAATGCTTTTGTAGATTATTTATATTTAAGATAAATTAAAAAAATTAAAAAATAAAATGGTCAATTTTTATTTAATTTTTTATTGACAACCCTGTTTTTTAATCTTATGAAATCAAACTCAACTGTTTATTTTTTCTGGTGATGAAGACATGAATGTCTCATGGTATGGTGGGGTATGCAAAATTGGTCACATTTCTCTTGAATGTTTTGGCATTCATGTCCAAAAAGTCACTTTCTGAGCACTTCTACGACGGCCAAATATGTGTGAAAGGTTTGGTACAAATCACAAGAGGTGCTGTCAAAAAGGGATTGAATTCAAATGGATTTAATCAAATGGATGGCTGACCGAACAAGGAGTTTGGATAGCCGGGCAAATCATTTTTGGGGGGATTGAGTAGAGTGACAACTTTTTGCCTAGACACTCAAGTTGTATCGTGTCATCCATCAGCGAAAATGGAACTGTGTTATTTCAGGTTGGTAGGCAGGTGTCCCGACCATGGAGTGTGTGCCAACATGGGCTGCGGAACAGATCCACCCAACCAGACATGTCTGCAGAGCAGGCTGCTGCTCTGGGGGTCACCTACCCTCCACTACAGACATATTCTGAGGAGGAGGGGATGATGAGGGATGCTGGTGAGTTGAAGCATGCCGGATATACAGTAGGCAGAGCAACAAAGTATATATATATATATGTCACATACAATACCAAATAGCTCTTAGCCAGATGTACAGTAGGCAACAAAGGATATATATATATATATATATCACACACAGTACTCATTCAAGGGTTTTTCTTCATTTTTACTATTTTCTAAGTTGCAGAATAATAGTGAAGACATCAAAACTATGAAATAACACATATGGAATCATGTAGTAACCAAAAAAGTGTTAAACAAATCAAATTGTTATATTTTACATTCTTCAAAGTATCCACCCTTTGCCTTGACAGCTTTACACACTCATCGCATTCTCTCAACCAGCTTCACGAGGAATGCTTTTCCAACATTCTTGAAGGAGTTCCCACCAATGCTGACTTCTTGCTGGCTACTTTTCCTTCACTCTGTGGTCCAACTCATCCCAAACCATCTCAATTGAGTTGAGTTGAGGTTGGGTGATTGTGGAGGCCAGGTCATCTGATGGTCAAATAGCTCTTATGCCGCCTAGAGGTGTGTTGGGTCATTGTCCTGTCGAAAAACAAATGATAGTCCCACTAAGCCCAGACCAGATGGGATAGCATATCAATGCAGAATTCTGTGGTAGCCATGCTGGCTAAGACTGCCAAGAATTCTAAATAAATCACAGACCGTGTCACCAGCAAAGCACCCCACACCATAACACCTCCTCCTCCATGCTTCATGGTGGGAACCACACGTGCTGAGATAATCCGTTCACCTACTCTGCGTTTCAAAAAGACAGCGGTTGGAACCAAAAATGTCAAGTTTGTACTCACCAGACAAAAAAGGACAGATTTCCACCAGTCTAATATCCATTGCTCGTGTTTCTTGGCCCAAGCAAGTCTCTTCTTACTAGTGTCCTTCAGTGGATTTTTTGCAGCAATTCGACCATGAAGGCCTGATTCACTCAGTCTCCTCTGAACAGTTGATGTTGAGATGTGTCTGTTACTTGAATTCTGAAGCATTTATTTGGACTGCAATCTGATGCTGGTAACTCTAATGAACTTATCCTCTGCAGCAGAGGTAACTCTGGGTCTTCCTTTCCTGTGGCTCTGGGTCCTCCTGAGAGCCAGTTTCATCATAGCACTTGATGGTTTTTTGCGACTGCACTTGAAGAAACTTTCAAAGTTCTTGAAATTTTCCAGATTGACTGGCCTTCCTGTCTTAAAGTAATGATGGACTGTCATTTCTCTTTGCTTATTTGAGTTGTTCTTGACGTAATATGGACTTGGTCTTTTACCAAATAGGGCTTTCTTCTGTATACCACCCCTACCTTGTCACAATACAACTGATTGGCCCACACGTATTAAGAAGGAAAGAAATTCCACAAATGAACTTTTAACAAGGCACACCTGTTAATTGAAATGCATTCCAGGTGACTACCTCATCAAGCTGGTTGAGAGAATGCCAAGAGTGTGCAAAGCTGTCATCAAGGCAAAGGGTGGCTACTTTGAAGAATATTACATATATTTTGTTATTTCATAGTTTTGATGTCTTCACTATTATTCTACAATGTAGAAAATAGTTAAAATAAAGAAAAATCCTGGAATGAGTAGGTGTGTCCAAACTTTTGACTTTGTGTGATTATATATAGCTAGCACTAAAACCAACCAATAAGATTTAATAAACAGACTGGATCATGCTATGGATTGGTCTAATTTGTCATGAATTTGGTTTTATGTAAGTTCAATGAATTAAGTCACATTGCATTTCATTTTAATGTCCTACATTTGAACAGTGAACAAGTTTGCACAGGAGCGTCTTGCCCCGTTTGTGTCGAAGATGGACGAAAACTCTCTCATGGACCCGGAAGTGATAAAGTCACTCTTTGAACAAGGGGTATGTGTTTCTCTCCTTTACATCCTATAGTCATTAGGCTCGGGGCATTTCCATGTAAAAGGACCCATTTAGAACCAACGTGAAGTGAAGCTCATAGGGGCATTTCCATGTAAAAGGACCCATTTAGAACCAACGTGAAGCTCCTAGGGGCATTTCCATGTAAAAGGACCCATTTAGAACCAACGTGAAGCTCATAGGGGCATTTCCATGTAAAAGGACCCATTTAGAACCAACGTGAAGCTCATAGGGGCATTTCCATGTAAAAGGACCCATTTAGAACCAACGTGAAGCTCATAGGGGCATTTCCATGTAAAAGGACCCATTTAGAACCAACGTGAAGCTCCTAGGGGCATTTCCATGTAAAAGGACCCATTTAGAACCAACGTGAAGCTCATAGGGGCATTTCCATGTAAAAGGACCCATTTAGAACCAACGTGAAGCTCCTAGGGGCATTTCCATGTAAAAGGACCCATTTAGAACCAACGTGAAGCTCATAGGGGCATTTCCATGTAAAAGGACCCATTTAGAACCAACGTGAAGCTCATAGGGGCATTTCCATGTAAAAGGACCCATTTAGAACCAACGTGAAGCTCATAGGGGCATTTCCATGTAAAAGGACCCATTTAGAACCAACTTGAAGTGGGGGTCAAATTTAAAGCTAAATGCAGTTATCCTCTCAAGGTGAGGTCATTTTGACCCCTACCTTTAAAAAAAATAATAATAATAAATAATAATAAACTATTGCTAGTTAAACAAAATTGCATTTTCAATTAGTAGAAAATAATATCATTGACGCTTATTTATTTTTTAGCATACAGCTCAGTGTTTGAATGATGTATTTTATACAGTCATTTTTAGCTCCTCTTTATCAAGGGTGTCAATCATTTCGGACCCTACTGTGTGTTTTAAGATATTTTCAATTCTCTCTTCATGAGGATAATGAATGTTTACAGAAATAACAAGTAAAGGTAGTTGGTGTTTATACTAAAATATACATTTAGTTCATGAATGATTCATTGAGTTAAAACGTGTAATACCAAATCGGTAATGGAATTATAAAAAGAAAAAGTAACAGAATTACTGCAATTGAATTGGCTACAATGGCAAATCATAGTAGTCACCAACCACAGTTGAGTCACCTGCTACTGTCCTCTCTTCTACTGACTGTTATGTTCAGCTCATAGTGTCTCCTGTTACTGTCCTCTCTTCCACTGACTGTTATGTTCAGCTCATAGTGTCTCCTGTTACTGTCCTCTCTTCCACTGACTGTTATGTTCAGCTCATAGTGTCTCCTGTTATGTTCAGCTCATAGTGTCTCCTGTTATGTTCAGCTCATAGTGTCTCCTGTTATGTTCAGCTCATAGTGTCTCCTGTTACTGTCCTCCCTTCTACTGACTGTTATGTTCAGCTCATAGTGTCTCCTGTTATGTTCAGCTCATAGTGTCTCCTGTTATGTTCATAGTGTCTCCTGTTACTGTCCTCCCTTCTACTGACTGTTATGTTCAGCTCATAGTGTCTCCTGTTACTGTCCTCCCTTCTACTGACTGTTATGTTCAGCTCATAGTGTCTCCTGTTATGTTCTCCTGTTAGCTCCCTTCTACTGACTGTTATGTTCAGCTGTGTCTCCTGTTATGTTCAGCTCATAGTGTCTCCTGTTATGTTCAGCTCATAGTGTCTCCTGTTACTGTCCTCCCTTCTACTGACTGTTATGTTCAGCTCATAGTGTCTCCTGTTACTGTCCTCTCTTCCACTGACTGTTATGTTCAGCTCATAGTGTCTCCTGTTACTGTCCTCTCTTCTACTGACTGTTATGTTCAGCTCATAGTGTCTCCTGTTACTGTCCTCTCTTCTACTGACTGTTATGTTCAGCTCATAGTGTCTCCTGTTACTGTCCTCTCTTCTACTGACTGTTATGTTCATAGTGTCTCCTGTTACTGTCCTCCCTTCCACTGACTGTTATGTTCAGCTCATAGTGTCTCCTGTTATGTTCAGCTCATAGTGTCTCCTGTTATGTTCAGCTCATAGTGTCTCCTGTTACTGTCCTCTCTTCTACTGACTGTTATGTTCAGCTCATAGTGTCTCCTGTTATGTTCAGCTCATAGTGTCTCCTGTTATGTTCAGCTCATAGTGTCTCCTGTTACTGTCCTCCCTTCTACTGACTGTTATGTTCAGCTCATAGTGTCTCCTGTTACTGTCCTCCCTTCTACTGACTGTTATGTTCAGCTCATAGTGTCTCCTGTTACTGTCCTCCCTTCTACTGACTGTTATGTTCAGCTCATAGTGTCTCCTGTTACTGTCCTCTCTTCCACTGACTGTTATGTTCATAGTGTCTCCTGTTACTGTCCTCCCTTCCACTGACTGTTATGTACATAGTGTCTCCTGTTACTGTCCTCCCTTCCACTGACTGTTATGTACATAGTGTCTCCTGTTACTGTCCTCTCTTCTACTGACTGTTATGTTCAGCTCATAGTGTCTCCTGTTACTGTCCTCCCTTCCACTGACTGTTATGTTCAGCTCATAGTGTCTCCTGTTACTGTCCTCCCTTCTACTGACTGTTATGTTCAGCTCATAGTGTCTCCTGTTATGTTCAGCTCATAGTGTCTCCTGTTACTGTCCTCCCTTCTACTGACTGTTATGTTCAGCTCATAGTGTCTCCTGTTATGTTCAGCTCATAGTGTCTCCTGTTATGTTCAGCTCATAGTGTCTCCTGTTACTGTCCTCCCTTCTACTGACTGTTATGTTCAGCTCATAGTGTCTCCTGTTACTGTCCTCTCTTCCACTGACTGTTATGTTCAGCTCATAGTGTCTCCTGTTACTGTCCTCTCTTCTACTGACTGTTATGTTCAGCTCATAGTGTCTCCTGTTACTGTCCTCTCTTCTACTGACTGTTATGTTCAGCTCATAGTGTCTCCTGTTACTGTCCTCTCTTCTACTGACTGTTATGTTCATAGTGTCTCCTGTTACTGTCCTCCCTTCCACTGACTGTTATGTTCAGCTCATAGTGTCTCCTGTTATGTTCAGCTCATAGTGTCTCCTGTTATGTTCAGCTCATAGTGTCTCCTGTTACTGTCCTCTCTTCTACTGACTGTTATGTTCAGCTCATAGTGTCTCCTGTTATGTTCAGCTCATAGTGTCTCCTGTTATGTTCAGCTCATAGTGTCTCCTGTTACTGTCCTCCCTTCTACTGACTGTTATGTTCAGCTCATAGTGTCTCCTGTTACTGTCCTCCCTTCTACTGACTGTTATGTTCAGCTCATAGTGTCTCCTGTTACTGTCCTCCCTTCTACTGACTGTTATGTTCAGCTCATAGTGTCTCCTGTTACTGTCCTCTCTTCCACTGACTGTTATGTTCATAGTGTCTCCTGTTACTGTCCTCCCTTCCACTGACTGTTATGTACATAGTGTCTCCTGTTACTGTCCTCCCTTCCACTGACTGTTATGTACATAGTGTCTCCTGTTACTGTCCTCCCTTCTACTGACTGTTATGTTCAGCTCATAGTGTCTCCTGTTACTGTCCTCCCTTCTACTGACTGTTATGTTCAGCTCATAGTGTCTCCTGTTACTGTCCTCCCTTCTACTGACTGTTATGTTCAGCTCATAGTGTCTCCTGTTACTGTCCTCCCTTCTACTGACTGTTATGTTCAGCTCATAGTGTCTCCTGTTATGTTCAGCTCATAGTGTCTCCTGTTACTGTCCTCTCTTCTACTGACTGTTATGTTCAGCTCATAGTGTCTCCTGTTACTGTCCTCCCTTCCACTGACTGTTATGTTCAGCTCATAGTGTCTCCTGTTACTGTCCTCCCTTCCACTGACTGTTATGTTCAGCTCATAGTGTCTCCTGTTATGTTCAGCTCATAGTGTCTCCTGTTACTGTCCTCTCTTCCACTGACTGTTATGTTCATAGTGTCTCCTGTTACTGTCCTCTCTTCCACTGACTGTTATGTTCAGCTCATAGTGTCTCCTGTTACTGTCCTCTCTTCTACTGACTGTTATGTTCAGCTCATAGTGTCTCCTGTTATGTTCAGCTCATAGTGTCTCCTGTTATGTTCAGCTCATAGTGTCTCCTGTTACTGTCCTCCCTTCTACTGACTGTTATGTTCAGCTCATAGTGTCTCCTGTTATGTTCAGCTCATAGTGTCTCCTGTTATGTTCAGCTCATAGTGTCTCCTGTTACTGTCCTCTCTTCCACTGACTGTTATGTTCATAGTGTCTCCTGTTACTGTCCTCCCTTCTACTGACTGTTATGTTCAGCTCATAGTGTCTCCTGTTATGTTCAGCTCATAGTGTCTCCTGTTACTGTCCTCCCTTCTACTGACTGTTATGTTCAGCTCATAGTGTCTCCTGTTATGTTCAGCTCATAGTGTCTCCTGTTATGTTCAGCTCATAGTGTCTCCTGTTACTGTCCTCCCTTCCACTGACTGTTATGTTCAGCTCATAGTGTCTCCTGTTACTGTCCTCCCTTCCACTGACTGTTATGTTCAGCTCATAGTGTCTCCTGTTACTGTCCTCCCTTCCACTGACTGTTATGTTCAGCTCATAGTGTCTCCTGTTATGTTCAGCTCATAGTGTCTCCTGTTATGTTCAGCTCATAGTGTCTCCTGTTACTGTCCTCTCTTCCACTGACTGTTATGTTCATAGTGTCTCCTGTTACTGTCCTCTCTTCTACTGACTGTTATGTTCAGCTCATAGTGTCTCCTGTTACTGTCCTCTCTTCTACTGACTGTTATGTTCAGTTCATAGTGTCTCCTGCTACTGTCCTCCCTTCCACTGACTGTTATGTTCAGCTCATAGTGTCTCCTGTTACTGTCCTCCCTTCCACTGACTGTTATGTTCAGCTCATAGTGTCTCCTGTTATGTTCAGCTCATAGTGTCTCCTGTTATGTTCAGCTCATAGTGTCTCCTGTTACTGTCCTCTCTTCTACTGACTGTTATGTTCAGTTCATAGTGTCTCCTGTTACTGTCCTCTCTTCTACTGACTGTTATGTTCAGCTCATAGTGTCTCCTGTTACTGTCCTCTCTTCTACTGACTGTTATGTTCAGCTCATAGTGTCTCCTGTTACTGTCCTCTCTTCTACTGACTGTTATGTTCAGCTCATAGTGTCTCCTGTTATGTTCAGCTCATAGTGTCTCCTGTTATGTTCAGCTCATAGTGTCTCCTGTTACTGTCCTCCCTTCTACTGACTGTAATGTTCAGCTCATAGTGTCTCCTGCTACTGTCCTCTCCTCCACTGACATACTGTTATGTTCAGCTCATAGGCCAATCGGGACAGTCCCCCCCCCCCCCCCCCCAGGGTGTCACCTCTCCTAGCTCGTACTGACACCTACCCTCTTTAATGTAACCAGCATCCTCACCCACTGAACTGTTGTCAGTCCGCCCTGTCCTTGATTTCAACGTCCACAGATGTAGATTTCTTTTTGGTCCGTAGCGGCGTTCATTTGGTCCAGACATAGACGTCTATAATTGGTTCAGATCACAGTAGAGTAGAGCACAGTATAATGTACTGCACTGAACATATCTACTGTACTGAACTACACTGTGATGTGAAACAGAGACGTCTATGATTGGTTCAGATTTGGTCTGGTCCGGACCAACCGCATTTGGTCTAGTTTGGGGGCGGAGCTCATTAGAACACTAGCCAGTGTGTAGAATAATACCCAAATATGTAAAGCAGGATATTACCCAGGATACATCACCATGAAGATAATTATATTCATATCCATAGCCACATTCTTCCATTGCAAAACTACCATTCCAGTGTTTTACTTGCTATATTGTATTTACTTTGCCACCATGTCCTTTTTTGCCTTTACCTCCCTTATCTCACCTCATTTGCTCACATTGTATATAGACTTGTTTATACTGTATTATTGACTGTATGTTTGTTTTACTCCATGTGTGACTCTGTGTCGTTGTATCTGTCGAACTGCTTTGCTTTATCTTGGCCAGGTCGCAATTGTAAATGAGAACTTGTTCTCAACTTGCCTACCTGGTTAAATAAAGGTGAAATAAATCAATAAAAATAATTATGCATTTCTGTAGAATACTGATCAGGGACCCATGATGTAGTTCTGTTACTGTAGTTCTGTTACTGTAATTCTGTTACTGTAGTTCTGTTACTGTAATTCTGTTACTGTAGTTCTGTTACTGTAGTTCTGTTACTGTAGTTCTGTTACTAATTCTGTTACTGTAGTTCTGTTACTGTAATTCTGTTACTGTAGTTCTGTTACTGTAATTCTGTTACTGTAGTTCTGTTACTGTAGTTCTGTTACTGTAATTCTGTTACTGTAGTTCTGTTACTGTAATTATGTTACTGTAGTTCTGTTACTGTAGTTCTGTTACTGTAATTCTGTTACTGTAGTTCTTTTACTGTAGTTCTGTTACTGTAGTTCTGTTACTGTAGTTCTGTTACCTGATGGAAATCAACTTAGTGTAGTTCAATAACCAAAATAAAACAAATTGAAGTCGAGGTGTCATGTCAGCAGACATCTTGGAATATTAATTCTCAACAGACACTGAGTGTACAACATGTTCAATGACATAGACTGGCCATGTTCATTAGACACTGCCCTGTTGTCAAAAAGGACACTGCCCTGTTGTCAAAAAGGACACTGCCCTGTTGTCAAAAAGGACACTGCCCTGTTGTCAAAAAGGACACTGCCCTGTTGTCAAAAAGGACACTGCCCTGTTGTCAAAATGGACACTGCCCTGTTGTCAAAATGAACACTGCCCTGTTGTCAAAAAGGACACTGCCCTTTGGTCAAAAAGGACACTGCCCTGTTGTCAAAAAGGACACTGCCCTGTTGTCAAAAAGGACACTGCCCTGTTGTCCAAAAAGGACACTGCCTTGTTGTCCAAAAAGGACACTGCCCTGTTGTCAAAAAGGACACTGCCTTGTTGTCCAAAAAGGACACTGCCCTGTTGTCAAAAAGGACACTACCCTGTTGTCAAAATAAACACTGCCCTGTTGTCAAAATGAACACTACCTTGTTGTCAAAATGAACACCACCCTGTTGTCAAAATGGACACTACCTTGTTGTCAAAAAGGACACTGCCTTGTTGTCAAAATGAACACTACCTTGTTGTCAAAATGGACACTACCTTGTTGTCAAAATGAACACTGCCTTGTTGTCAAAATGGACACTACCTTGTTGTCAAAAAAGGACACTATCTTGTTGTCAAAATGGACACTACCTTGTTGTCAAAATGGACACTACCTTGTTGTCAAAATGAACACTGCCCTGTTGTCAAAATGAACACTACCTTGTTGTCAAAAAAGGACACTACCCTGTTGTCAAAATGAACACTGCCTTGTTGTCAAAATGGACACTACCTTGTTGTCAAAAAAGGACACTACCTTGTTGTCAAAAAGGACACTACACTGTTGTTAAAATGAACACTACCTTGTTGTCAAAATGAACACTGCCCTGTTGTCAAAATGAACCCTACCCTGTTGTCAAAATGAACACCACCCTGTTGTCAAAAAGGACACTACACTGTTGTCAAAATGAACCCTACCCTGTTGTCAAAATGAACACTACCCTGATGCTGGCACGTTAAAGTCTGTCCTGAACCCTACCCTGCTGTATGTACCTGAGTATTCCCCCTTAATTTGTCAGATGATTCATTGTCACTTCCCAGCTGATGGGCATAGAGATCGACCCAGAGTACGGAGGCACCGGCTCCACGTTCTTCTCCTCCATCCTGGTCATTGAGGAGCTGGCCAAAGTGGACGCCTCCGTGGCCGTGCTGTGTGACATCCAGAACACCCTCATCAACACGCTGTTCACCAAGCTGGGGACCGCAGCCCAGAAAGAGCGGTATCTCAGCCGGCTGTCGACAGACATGGTGAGTGATTTAACAGGTTGCGTGTCGAATTGATTTTATTCAACGTGTTTCTAGCCTGAGAGGAAGAATGTGGCCTATGTGTTTTGATTTAAGGGTAGTGAGAGGTAGTGTGTTTTGATTTAAGGGTAGTGAGAGGTAGTGTGTTTTGATTTAAGGGTAGTGAGAGGTAGTGTGTTTTGATTTAAGGGTAGTAAGAGGTAGTGTGTATCTATGTGTTTTGATTTAAGGGTAGTGAGAAGTAGTGTGTTTTGATTTAAGGGTAGTGAGAAGTAGTGTGTTTTGATTTAAGGGTAGTGAGAAGTAGTGTGTTTTGATTTAAGGGTAGTGAGAAGTGTGTTTTGATTTAAGGGTAGTAGGAAGTAGTGTGTTTTGATTTAAGGGTAGTGAGAGGTAGTGTGTTTTGATTTAAGGGTAGTGAGAAGTAGTGTGTTTTGATTTAAGGGTAGTGAGAAGTAGTGTGTTTTGATTTAAGGGTAGTGAGAAGTAGTGTGTTTTGATTTAAGGGTAGTGAGAAGTGTGTTTTGATTTAAGGGTAGTAGGAAGTAGTGTGTTTTGATTTAAGGGTAGTGAGAGGTAGTGTGTTTTGATTTAAGGGTAGTGAGAAGTAGTGTGTTTTGATTTAAGGGTAGTGAGAAGTAGTGTGTTTTGATTTAAGGGTAGTGAGAAGTAGTGTGTTTTGATTTAAGGGTAGTGAGAGGTAGTGTGTTTTGATTTAAGGGTAGTGAGAAGTAGTGCATCTGTGTTTTGATTTAAGGGTAGTGAGAAGTAGTGTGTTTTGATTTAAGGGTAGTGAGAGGTAGAGTGTTTTGATTTAAGGGTAGTGAGAAGTAGTGTATTTTGATTTAAGGGTAGTGAGAGGTAGAGTGTTTTGATTTAAGGGTAGTGAGAGGTAGAGTGTTTTGATTTAAGGGTAGTGAGAAGTAGTGTGTTTTGATTTAAGGGTAGTGAGAAGTAGTGTGTTTTGATTTAAGGGTAGTGAGAGGTAGTGTGTTTTGATTTAAGGGTAGTGAGAGGTAGTGTGTTTTGATTTAAGGGTAGTGAGAGGTAGTGTGTTTTGATTTAAGGGTAGTAAGAGGTAGTGTGTATCTATGTGTTTTGATTTAAGGGTAGTGAGAAGTAGTGTGTTTTGATTTAAGGGTAGTGAGAAGTAGTGTGTTTTGATTTAAGGGTAGTGAGAAGTAGTGTGTTTTGATTTAAGGGTAGTAGGAAGAAGTGTGTTTTGATTTAAGGGTAGTAGGAAGTAGTGTGTTTTGATTTAAGGGTAGTGAGAGGTAGTGTGTTTTGATTTAAGGGTAGTGAGAAGTAGTGTGTTTTGATTTAAGGGTAGTGAGAAGTAGTGTGTTTTGATTTAAGGGTAGTGAGAAGTAGTGTGTTTTGATTTAAGGGTAGTGAGAGGTAGTGTGTTTTGATTTAAGGGTAGTGAGAAGTAGTGCATCTGTGTTTTGATTTAAGGGTAGTGAGAAGTAGTGTGTTTTGATTTAAGGGTAGTGAGAGGTAGAGTGTTTTGATTTAAGGGTAGTGAGAAGTAGTGTATTTTGATTTAAGGGTAGTGAGAGGTAGTGTGTTTTGATTTAAGGGTAGTGAGAGGTAGAGTGTTTTGATTTAAGGGTAGTGAGAAGTAGTGTGTTTTGATTTAAGGGTAGTGAGAAGTAGTGTGTTTTGATTTAAGGGTAGTGAGAGGTAGTGTGTTTTGATTTAAGGGTAGTGAGAGGTAGTGTGTTTTGATTTAAGGGTAGTGAGAGGTAGTGTGTTTTGATTTAAGGGTAGTGAGAGGTAGTGTGTTTTGATTTAAGGGTAGTGAGAGGTAGTGTGTTTTGATTTAAGGGTAGTGAGAGGTAGTGTGTTTTGATTTAAGGGTAGTGTGTTTTGATTTAAGGGTAGTGAGAGGTAGTGTGTTTTGATTTAAGGGTAGTGAGAGGTAGTGTGTTTTGATTTAAGGGTAGTGAGAGGTAGTGTGTTTTGATTTAAGGGTAGTGAGAGGTAGTGTGTTTTGATTTAAGGGTAGTGAAAGGTAGTGTGTTTTGATTTAAGGGTAGTGAGAAGTAGTGTGAATCTATGTGTTTTGATTTAAGGGTAGTGAGAAGTAGTGTTTTTTGATTTAAGGGTAGTGAGAAGTAGTGTGTTTTGATTTAAGGGTAGTGAGAGGTAGTGTGTATCTATGTGTTTTGATTTAAGGGTAGTGAGAGGTAATGCATCTGTGTTTTGATTTAAGGGTAGTGAGAGGTAGTGCATCTGTGTTTTGATTTAAGGGTAGTGAGAGGTAGTGTGTTTTGATTTAAGGGTAGTGACAGGTAGTGTGTTTTGATTTAAGGGTAGTGAGAGGTAGTGCATCTGTGTTTTGATTTAAGGGTAGTGAGAGGTAGTGTGTTTTGATTTAAGGGTAGTGAGAGGTAGTGTGTTTTGATTTAAGGGTAGTGAGAGGTAGTGTGTTTTGATTTAAGGTTAGTGAGAGGTAGTGTGTTTTGATTTAAGGGTAGTGAGAGGTAGTGCATCTGTGTTTTGATTTAAGGGTAGTGAGAGGTAGTGTGTTTTGATTTAAGGGTAGTGACAGGTAGTGTGTTTTGATTTAAGGGTAGTGAGAGGTGTGTTTTGATTTAAGGGTAGTGAGAAGTAGTGTGTTTTGATTTAAGGGTAGTGAGAGGTAGTGTGTTTTGATTTAAGGGTAGTGAGAGGTAGTGTGTTTTGATTTAAGGGTAGTGAGAGGTAGTGTGTTTTGATTTAAGGGTAGTGAGAGGTAGTGTGTTTTGATTTAAGGGTAGTGAGAAGTAGTACTGTCCTGTACTGTAGTTCCAGACCTGTCCATGTAATGATGCTGATACCTTGTTGTCCTGTAGTTCCAGACCTGTCCATGTAATGATGCTGACACCTTGTTGTCCTGTAGTTCCAGACCTGTCCATGTAATGATGCTGACACCTTGTTGTCCTGTAGTTCCAGACCTGTCCATGTAATGATACTGACACCTTGTTGTCCTGTAGTTCCAGACCTGTCCATGTAATGATGCTGACACCTTGTTGTCCTGTAGTTCCAGACCTGTCCATGTAATGATGCTGATACCTTGTTGTCCTGTAGTTCCAGACCTGTCCATGTAATGATACTGACATCTTGTTGTCCTGTAGTTCCAGACCTGTCCATGTAATGATGCTGATACCTTGTTGTCCTGTACTGTAGTTCCAGACCTGTCCATGTAATGATGCTGACACCTTGTTGTCCTGTAGTTCCAGACCTGTCCATGTAATGATGCTGACACCTTGTTGTCCTGTAGTTCCAGACCTGTCCATGTAATGATGCTGACACCTTGTTGTCCTGTACTGTAGTTCCAGACCTGTCCATGTAATGATGCTGATACCTTGTTGTCCTGTACTGTAGTTCCAGACCTGTCCATGTAATGATGCTGATACCTTGTTGTCCTGTACTGTAGTTCCAGACCTGTCCATGTAATGATGCTGATACCTTGTTGTCCTGTAGTTCCAGACCTGTCCATGTAATGATGCTGATACCTTGTTGTACTGTAGTTCCAGACCTGTCCATGTAATGATGCTGACACCTTGTTGTTCTGTAGTTCCAGACCTGTCCATGTAATGATGCTGATACCTTGTTGTACTGTAGTTCCAGACCTGTCCATGTAATGATGCTGACGCCTTGTTGTCCTGTACTGTAGTTCCAGACCTGTCCATGTAATGATGCTGACACCTTGTTGTCCTGTAGTGCCAGACCTGTCCATGTAATGATGCTGACACCTTGTTGTCCTGTACTGTAGTTCCAGACCTGTCCATGTAATGATGCTGACACCTTGTTGTCCTGTACTGTAGTTCCAGACCTGTCCATGTAATGATGCTGACACCTTGTTGTCCTGTAGTTCCAGACCTGTCCATGTAATGATGCTGATACCTTGTTGTCCTGTACTGTAGTTCCAGACCTGTCCATGTAATGATGCTGACGCCTTGTTGTCCTGTAGTTCCAGACCTGTCCATGTAATGATGCTGACACCTTGTTGTCCTGTACTGTAGTTCCAGACCTGTCCATGTAATGATGCTGACACCTTGTTGTCCTGTAGTTCCAGACCTGTCCATGTAATGATGCTGACACCTTGTTGTCCTGTACTGTAGTTCCAGACCTGTCCATGTAATGATGCTGACACCTTGTTGTCCTGTAGTTCCAGACCTGTCCATGTAATGATGCTAACACCTTGTTGTCCTGTAGTTCCAGACCTGTCCATGTAATGATGCTGACACCTTGTTGTCCTGTAGTTCCAGACCTGTCCATGTAATGATGCTGATACCTTGTTGTCCTGTAGTTCCAGACCTGTCCATGTAATGATGCTGACACCTTGTTGTCCTGTAGTTCCAGACCTGTCCATGTAATGATGCTGATACCTTGTTGTCCTGTAGTTCCAGACCTGTCCATGTAATGATGCTGATACCTTGTTGTCCTGTAGTTCCAGACCTGTCCATGTAATGATGCTGATACCTTGTTGTCCTGTAGTTCCAGACCTGTCCATGTAATGATGCTGATACCTTGTTGTCCTGTACTGTAGTTCCAGACCTGTCCATGTAATGATGCTGACACCTTGTTGTCCTGTAGTTCCAGACCTGTCCATGTAATGATGCTGACACCTTGTTGTCCTGTAGTTCCAGACCTGTCCATGTAATGATGCTGACACCTTGTTGTACTGTAGTTCCAGACCTGTCCATGTAATGATGCTGACACCTTGTTGTTCTGTAGTTCCAGACCTGTCCATGTAATGATGCTGATACCTTGTTGTCCTGTAGTTCCAGACCTGTCCATGTAATGATGCTGATACCTTGTTGTCCTGTAGTTCCAGACCTGTCCATGTAATGATGCTGACACCTTGTTGTCCTGTACTGTAGTTCCAGACCTGTCCATGTAATGATGCTGACACCTTGTTGTCCTGTAGTTCCAGACCTGTCCATGTAATGATGCTGACACCTTGTTGTCCTGTAGTTCCAGACCTGTCCATGTAATGATGCTGACACCTTGTTGTCCTGTAGTTCCAGACCTGTCCATGTAATGATGCTGACACCTTGTTGTCCTGTAGTTCCAGACCTGTCCATGTAATGATGCTGACACCTTGTTGTACTGTAGTTCCAGACCTGTCCATGTAATGATGCTGATACCTTGTTGTACTGTAGTTCCAGACCTGTCCATGTAATGATGCTGATACCTTGTTGTCCTGTAGTTCCAGACCTGTCCATGTAATGATGCTGATACCTTGTTGTCCTGTACTGTAGTTCCAGACCTGTCCATGTAATGATGCTGACACCTTGTTGTCCTGTAGTTCCAGACCTGTCCATGTAATGATGCTGATACCTTGTTGTCCTGTAGTTTCAGACCTGTCCATGTAATGATGCTGACACCTTGTTCTGTAGTTCCAGACCTGTCCATGTAATGATGCTGATACCTTGTTGTACTGTAGTTCCAGACCTGTCCATGTAATGATGCTGACACCTTGTTGTCCTGTACTGTAGTTCCAGACCTGTCCATGTAATGATGCTGACACCTTGTTGTCCTGTAGTTCCAGACCTGTCCATGTAATGATGCTGATACCTTGTTGTACTGTAGTTCCAGACCTGTCCATGTAATGATGCTGACACCTTGTTGTCCTGTAGTTCCAGACCTGTCCATGTAATGATGCTGACACCTTGTTGTCCTGTAGTTCCAGACCTGTCCATGTAATGATGCTGACACCTTGTTGTCCTGTAGTTCCAGACCTGTCCATGTAATGATGCTGATACCTTGTTGTCCTGTACTGTAGTTCCAGCTGTCCATGTAATGATACCTTGTTGTCCTGTACTGTAGTTCCAGACCTGTCCATGTAATGATACCTTGTTATCCTGTCCTGTAGGTTGGTAGTTTCTGCCTGTCAGAAGCAGAGTCGGGGAGCGATGCCTTCTCTCTGAAGACGCGTGCTGACAAACATGGAGACTATTACGTCATCAACGGTTCCAAGATGTGGATCAGCAACGCAGAGCAAGCCGGGGTGTTTCTGGTGATGGCCAACGTGGACCCGTCTGCTGTGAGTTCAACCCCACGCAGTCACCAACCCACGCAGTCACCAACCAAACCCACGCAGTCACCAACCAAACCCGCGCAGTCACCAACCAAACCCGCGCAGTCACCAAACAAACCCACGCAGTCACCAACCAAACCCACGCAGTCACCAACCAAACCCACGCAGTCACCAACCAACCCACACAGTCACCAACCCACGCAGTCACCAAACAAACCCACGCAGTCACCAACCAAACCCACGCAGTCACCAACCAAACCCACGCAGTCACCAACCAAACCCACGCAGTCACCAACCCAACCCACGCAGTCACCAACCCAACCCACACAGTCACCAACCCACGCAGTCACCGAACAAACCCACGCATTTACCGAACAAACCCACGCAGTCACCAACCCAACCCACGCAGTCACCAAACAAACCCACGCAGTCACCAAA
>NW_027040180.1:176048-180387 GCF_034236695.1 Oncorhynchus nerka
CCACTCAGTCACCAACCAAACCCACGCAGTCACCACCCCACGCAGTCACCAACCAAACCCACGCAGTCACCAACCAAACCCACGCAGTCACCAAACAAACTCACACAGTCACCAAACAACAGGGTCTAGTTCATTCGGGTCTTAGTGTTTGTCTTGTCTTCAGACTGTGGAGGAGTTTCTCCTTAGTGTTTGTCTTGTCTTCAGGCTGTAGAGGAGTTTCTCCTTAGTGTTTGTCTTGTCTTCAGACTGTAGAGGAGTTTCTCCTTAGTGTCTTGTCTTCAGACTGTAGAGGAGTTTCTCCTTAGTGTTTGTCTTGTCTTCAGGCTGTAGAGGAGTTTCTCCTTAGTGTTTGTCTTGTCTTCAGGCTGTAGAGGAGTTTCTCCTTAGTGTTTGTCTTGTCTTCAGACTGTAGAGGAGTTTCTCCTTAGTGTTTGTCTTCAGGCTGTAGAGGAGTTTCTCCTTAGTGTTTGTCTTGTCTTCAGACTGTAGAGGAGTTTCTCCTTAGTGTTTGTCTTGTCTTCAGGCTGTAGAGGAGTTTCTCCTTAGTGTTTGTCTTGTCTTCAGACTGTGGAGGAGTTTCTCCTTAGTGTTTGTCTTGTCTTCAGGCTGTGGAGGAGTTTCTCCTTAGTGTTTGTCTGTCTTCCAGACTGTGGAGGGAGTTTCTCCTTAGTGTTTGTCTTCAGACTGTGGAGGAGTTTCTCCTTGAGTGTTTGTCTTCTTCAGACTGTAGAGGAGTTTCTCCTTAGTGTTTGTCTTGTCTTCAGGCTGTAGAGTTTCTCCTTAGTGTTTGTCTTGTCTTCAGACTGTAGAGTTTCTCCTTAGTGTTTGTCTTGTTTTCAGGCTGTAGAGGAGTTTCTCCTTAGTGTTTGTCTTGTCTTTCAGGCTGTAGGAGTTTCTCCTTAGTGTTTGTCTTCAGGCTCTCCTCTTGTCTTCAGGCTGTGTGACTGTAGAGGAGTTTCTCCTTAGTGTTTGTCTTGTCTTCAGACTGTAGAGGAGTTTCTCCTTAGTGTTTGTCTTCAGACTGTAGAGTTTCTCATTAGTGTTTGTCTTGTCTTCAGACTGTGGAGGAGTTTCTCCTTGGTGTTTGTTCAGACTGTGAGTTTCTCCTTAGTGTTTTGTCTTCAGACTGTAGAGGAGTTTCTCCTTAGACTTGTCTTCAGACTGTAGGGGTTTCTCCTTAGTGTTTGTCTTGTCTTCAGACTGTGGAGGGTTTGTCCTTGTTTGTCTTGTCTTTCAGACTGTAGAGGAGTTTCTCCTTAGTGTTTGTCTTCAGACTGTAGAGGAGTTTCTCCTTGGTGTCTTGTCTTAGTGTTTTCTCCTTAGTCTTGTCTTCAGACTGTAGATGAGTTTCTCTTAGTGTTTGTCTTGTCTTCAGGCTGTGGGAGTTTCTCCTTAGTGTTTGTCTTGTCTTCAGACTGTGGAGGAGTTTCTCCTTAGTGTTTGTCTTCAGACTGTGGAGGAGTTTCTCCTTAGTGTTTGTCTTGTCTTCAGACTGTGGAGGAGTTTCTCCTTAGTGTTTGTCTACAGACTGTAGAGGAGTTTTCTCCTTAGTGTTTGTCTTGTCTTCAGACTGTAGGAGTTTCTCCTTAGTGTTTGTCTTGTCTTCAGACTGTGGGGAGTTTCTCCTTAGTGTTTGTCTTGTCTTCAGACTGTGGAGGAGTTCTCCTTAGTGTTTGTCTTGTCTTCCAGACTGTAGAGGAGTTTCTCCTTAGTGTTTGTCTACAGACTGTAGAGGGAGTTTCTCCTTAGTGTTTGTCTTGTCTTCAGACTGTGAGGAGTTTCTCCTTAGTGTTTGTCTACAGACTGTAGGAGTTTCTCCTTAGTGTTTGTCTTGTCTTCAGACTGTGGAGGAGTTTCTCCTTAGTGTTTGTCTTGTCTTCAGGCTGTGGAGGAGTTTCTCCTTAGTGTTTGTCTTCAGACTGTGGAGGAGTTGCTCCTTAGTGTTTGTCTTGTCTTCAGACTGTAGAGGAGTTTCTCCTTAGTGTTTGTCTTGTCTTCAGACTGTGGAGGAGTTTCTCCTTAGTGTTTGTCTTCAGACTGTGGAGGAGTTTCTCCTTAGTGTTTGTCTTGTCTTCAGACTGTAGAGGAGTTTCTCCTTAGTGTTTGTCTTGTCTTCAGGCTGTAGAGGAGTTTCTCCTTAGTGTTTGTCTTGTCTTTCAGACTGTAGAGGAGTTTCTCCTTAGTGTTTGTCTTCAGGCTGTAGAGGAGTTTCTCCTTAGTGTTTGTCTTGTCTTCAGGCTGTAGAGGAGTTTCTCCTTAGTGTTTGTCTTCAGACTGTAGAGGAGTTTCTCCTTAGTGTTTGTCTTGTCTTCAGACTGTAGAGGAGTTTCTCCTTAGTGTTTGTCTTCAGACTGTAGAGGAGTTTCTCCTTAGTGTTTGTCTTGTCTTCAGACTGTGGAGGAGTTTCTCCTTAGTGTTTGTCTTCAGACTGTAGAGGAGTTTCTCCTTAGTGTTTGTCTTCAGGCTGTAGAGGAGTTTCTCCTTAGTGTTTGTCTTGTCTTCAGACTGTAGATGAGTTTCTCCTTAGTGTTTGTCTTGTCTTCAGACTGTGGAGGAGTTTCTCCTTAGTGTTTGTCTTGTCTTCAGACTGTAGAGGAGTTTCTCCTTAGTGTTTGTCTTGTCTTCAGACTGTGGAGGAGTTTCTCCTTAGTGTTTGTCTTCAGGCTGTAGAGGAGTTTCTCCTTAGTGTTTGTCTTGTCTTCAGACTGTAGATGAGTTTCTCCTTAGTGTTTGTCTTGTCTTCAGACTGTGGAGGAGTTTCTCCTTAGTGTTTGTCTTGTCTTCAGACTGTAGAGGAGTTTCTCCTTAGTGTTTGTCTACAGACTGTAGAGGAGTTTCTCCTTAGTGTTTGTCTTGTCTTCAGACTGTAGAGGAGTTTCTCCTTAGTGTTTGTCTACAGACTGTAGAGGAGTTTCTCCTTAGTGTTTGTCTTGTCTTCAGACTGTGGAGGAGTTTCTCCTTAGTGTTTGTCTTGTCTTCAGACTGTGGAGGAGTTTCTCCTTAGTGTTTGTCTTGTCTTCAGGCTGTGGAGGAGTTTCTCCTTAGTGTTTGTCTTCAGACTGTGGAGGAGTTGCTCCTTAGTGTTTGTCTTGTCTTCAGACTGTAGAGGAGTTTCTCCTTAGTGTTTGTCTTGTCTTCAGGCTGTAGAGGAGTTTCTCCTTAGTGTTTGTCTTGTCTTTCAGACTGTAGAGGAGTTTCTCCTTAGTGTTTGTCTTCAGGCTGTAGAGGAGTTTCTCCTTAGTGTTTGTCTTGTCTTCAGACTGTAGAGGAGTTTCTCCTTAGTGTTTGTCTTCAGACTGTAGAGGAGTTTCTCCTTAGTGTTTGTCTTGTCTTCAGACTGTGGAGGAGTTTCTCCTTAGTGTTTGTCTTCAGACTGTAGAGGAGTTTCTCCTTAGTGTTTGTCTTCAGGCTGTAGAGGAGTTTCTCCTTAGTGTTTGTCTTGTCTTCAGACTGTAGATGAGTTTCTCCTTAGTGTTTGTCTTGTCTTCAGACTGTAGATGAGTTTCTCCTTAGTGTTTGTCTTGTCTTCAGACTGTAGAGGAGTTTCTCCTTAGTGTTTGTCTTGTCTTCAGACTGTAGAGGAGTTTCTCCTTAGTGTTTGTCTTCAGGCTGTAGAGGAGTTTCTCCTTAGTGTTTGTCTTGTCTTCAGACTGTAGATGAGTTTCTCCTTAGTGTTTGTCTTGTCTTCAGACTGTGGAGGAGTTTCTCCTTAGTGTTTGTCTTCAGACTGTGGAGGAGTTTCTCCTTAGTGTTTGTCTTGTCTTCAGACTGTAGAGGAGTTTCTCCTTAGTGTTTGTCTACAGACTGTAGAGGAGTTTCTCCTTAGTGTTTGTCTTGTCTTCAGACTGTAGAGGAGTTTCTCCTTAGTGTTTGTCTTGTCTTCAGACTGTAGAGGAGTTTCTCCTTAGTGTTTGTCTTCAGACTGTAGAGGAGTTTCTCCTTAGTGTTTGTCTTCAGACTGTAGAGGAGTTTCTCCTTAGTGTTTGTCTTGTCTTCAGACTGTAGAGGAGTTTCTCCTTAGTGTCTTGTCTTCAGACTGTAGATGAGTTTCTCCTTAGTGTTTGTCTTGTCTTCAGGCTGTAGAGGAGTTTCTCCTTAGTGTTTGTCTTCAGACTGTAGAGGAGTTTCTCCTTAGTGTTTGTCTTCAGACTGTAGAGGAGTTTCTCCTTAGTGTTTGTCTTGTCTTCAGACTGTGGAGGAGTTTCTCCTTAGTGTTTGTCTTGTCTTCAGGCTGTAGAGGAGTTTCTCCTTAGTGTTTGTCTTGTCTTCAGACTGTGGAGGAGTTTCTCCTTAGTGTTTGTCTTCAGACTGTAGAGGAGTTTCTCCTTAGTGTTTGTCT
>NW_027040181.1:0-952 GCF_034236695.1 Oncorhynchus nerka
GATGTTATATTATGTATAGTAGACTAGGTTATAATGTATAGTAGTGGGTTGTTAGTGATGTGTAGATGTTATATTATGTAAAGTAGACTAGGTTATAATGTATAGTAGTGGGTTGTTAGTGATATGTTATATTATGTAAAGTAGACTAGGCTATAATGTATAACAGCAGGTTGTTAGTGATATACAGATCGAGGTCTATACCTCAGCTATAACCTACATATCATAGATGACCAGTCTAAACCTGTTCAGGTCAGTTCACATAATGTTATAGTCCTACCAGTAGCAGGACAGAGAATGTACTGTATATAACCTACATGTCATAGATGACCAGCCTAAACCTGTTCAGGTCAGTTCACATAATGTTATTGTCCTACCAGTAGCAGGACAGAGAATGTACTGTATATAACCTACATATCATAGATGACCAGTCTAAACCTGTTCAGGTCAGTTCACATAATGTTATAGTCCTACCAGTAGCAGGACAGAGAATGTAGCCTAGGCCTGATATTTTTTACATTTTCAACGGAGGCCATCAGGTCGGTCGGCATGATAAGCAGTGATGTATTTTTTTAGGTGAGGGAGCACAGCAAACTATGTAAATGACGTCATAATTTATTCAATCAATGTTTGTATCGACATATGTAGCCTATTGAATAGTCTATCATTACAGGTCTCTCCAATCCTGTTTCTGGAGCGCAACCCTCCGGTAGGGTTTCTCTCCAACCCTGTTTCTGGAGCGCTACCCTCCGGTAGGGTTTCTCTCCAACCCTGTTTCTGGAGCGCTACCCTCCGGTAGGGTTTCACTCCAACCCTGTTTCTGGAGCGCTACCCTCCGGTAGGGTTTCACTCCAACCCTGTTTCTGGAGCGCTACCTCCGGTAGGGTTTCTCTCCAACCCCTGTTTCTGGAGCGCTACCTCCGGTAGGGTTTCACTCAACCCTGTTTCTGAGCGC
>NW_027040181.1:1452-106750 GCF_034236695.1 Oncorhynchus nerka
GTGTATGTTTGTGAGTCCAGCGTGTATGTAAGTCCTGTGTGTGTGTGTGTGTCCAGTGTGTGAGTGTGTGTCCAGTGTGTGTATGTATCCAGTGTGTGTGTGTGTCCAGTGTGTGTGTGTGTATCCAGTGTGTGTGTGTCCAGTGTGTGTCTGTGTGTGTGTGTGTATCCAGTGTGTGTGTGTCCAGTGTGTGTGTGTGTGTGTGTGTGAGTCCATTGTGTGTGAGTCCAGTGTGTGTCCAGTGTGTGTGTGTCCAGTGTGTGTCTGTGCATGTGTGTCCAGTGTGTGTGTGTCCAGTGTGTATCCAGTGTGTGTCCAATGCTTGTGTGTGTGTGTTTGTGTGTACTGTGTGTGTGTGTGAGTCCAGCGTTTGTGTAAGTCCTGTGTGTGTGTGTGTCCTGTGTGTGTGTGTGTGTGTGTTTCCAGTGTGTGTGTGTGTCCAGTGTGTGTGTATCCAGTGTGTGTTTGTGTGTGTGTGTGTGTGTGTGTGTGAGTTCAGTGTGTGTGTGTGTGTGTGTGTGTGTGTGTGTGTGTGTGTCCAGTGTGTGTGTCCAGTGTGTGTGTCCAGTGTGTGTCCAGTGTGTGTGTGTATCCAGTGTGTGTTTGTCCAGTGTGTGTCTGCGTGAGTCCAGTGTGTCCAGTGTGTGTCTGTGTGTGTGTGTATCCACTGTGTGTGTGTCCAGTGTGTGTGTGTGTGTGAGTCCAGTGTGTGTCTGTGTGTGTGTATCCAGTGTGTGTGTGTCCAGTGTGTGTCCAGTGTGTGTGTGTCCAGTGTGTGTGTATCCAGTGTGTGTCCAGTGTGTGTGTGTCCAGTGTGTGTGTATCCAGTGTGTGTTTGTCCAGTGTGTCCAGTGTGTGTGTGTCCTGTGTGTGAGTGTCCTGTGTGTGAGTGTCCAGTGTGTGTGTCCAGAGTGTGTGTCATTGAGCACACACATTGGACCCACACACTGAACTCACACTCACACACAGGACACACACACACTGGACACACACTGGACACACACACACACTGGACACACACACACACTGGACACACACACACACTGGACACACACACACAGTCAGCATATAACTTTGTCCAAGTGGTGGTCAGAATGTTTGTCTTAACCAGCCTGATAAGTCCAACATGTCTGATATGAACATTGACATAAACCCTCTACATACTTGAGTTTCTCCAGTCTGCAGTGTGGATCCTCCAGTCCAGCAGAGAGCAGTCTGACTCCTGAGTCTCCTGGGTGATTGTAGCTCAGATCCAGCTCTCTCAGGTGTGAGGGGTTTGACCTCAGAGCTGAGACCAGAGAAGCACAGCCTTCCTCTGTGACTAGACAGCCTGACAGCCTGCAAAGAGTCAAATCATATTAAAACCACACTGATATTCTTTGGTGGTGAAAATAGTGGCAGTATATTTTTCAAACATATTCAGATACATCAGTGTCCTGAAACCTTCCATATCTATTCATAAATGAATGTTTCATTATTAGAAATGACACATTATCAAAGTATTGCTTGTAGATAGAAAAATGTATAGTACAAATATTATAGTAGACTGACCAGAGCAGTTTAAAAAGCAGAATCAGTCAGAAGACAGTGAGGTATCAGATTTAGATTGTATTGAGTATACAGTCCACACCATATCTATTTAGACAGTGAGGTATCAGATTGTATTGAGTATACAGTCCACACCATATCTATTTAGACAGTGAGGTATCAGATTTAGATTGTATTGAGTATACAGTCCACACCATATCTATTTAGACAGTGAGGTATCAGATTCAGATTGTATTGAGTAAACAGTCCACACCATATCTATTTAGACAGTGAGGTATCAGATGTAGATTGTATTGAGTATACAGTCCACACCATATCTATTTAGACAGTGAAGCTTACATTTTAAATGTGTCTCTATACTCCAACATTTTGGATTTCAGATCAAATATTTCATATGAGGTGACAGTATATTATGTCACCTTTAATTTGAGGATATTTTAATACATATGTGTTTCACTATTAAAAATGAAAACACTTTATGTTTCCAGTCTCCCCATTAGAAGAAGTCTTAAGTATTCTGAACAATTCACTCATAGTGTATTAAAGTAGTCAAAAGTTTAGTATTTGGTCGTAAACTTGTTGGTTGCATTTGCAGATTGTTTTGGTTGTGTTTTTGGTTGTGTTTTGCCCAATAATAAAACGGTGGATGATGAGTGGAGTAACTTTTCTGTCTAAGAGAGTAGATAACATGTTTCTAAACAATAATGAATTAATCCTGATGATGTCATGATTAAGAAAAATCATGAAAGAATCATGAATAATAATGAGTGAGAAAGTTACAGAGGATACAACAAAACATGCTAACCTCTCACCATTACCAATAACAGAGGCTACAACAAAACATGCTAACCTCTCACCATTACCAATAACAGAGGCTACAACAAAACATGCTAACCTCTCACCATTACCAATAACAGAGGCTACAACAAAACATGCTAACCTCTCACCATTACCAATAACAGAGGCTACAACAAAACATGCTAACCTCTCACCATTACCAATAACAGAGGCTACAACAAAACATGCTAACCTCTCACCATTACCAATAACAGAGGCTACAACAAAACATACTAACCTCTCACCATTACCAATAACAGAGGCTACAACAAAACATGCTAACCTCTCACCATTACCAATAACAGAGGCTACAACAAAACATGCTAACCTCTCACCATTACCAATAACAGAGGCTACAACAAAACATGCTAACCTCTCACCATTACCAATAACAGAGGCTACAACAAAACATACTAACCTCTCACCATTACCAATAACAGAGGCTACAACAAAACATGCTAACCTCTCACCATTACCAATAACAGAGACTACAACAAAACATGCTAACCGCTCACCATTACCAATAACAGAGGCTACAACAAAACATGCTAACCTCTCACCATTACCAATAACAGAGACTACAACAAAACATGCTAACCTCTCACCATTACCAATAACAGAGACTACAACAAAACATGCTAACCTCTCACCATTACCAATAACAGAGACTACAACAAAACATGCTAACCTCTCACCATTACCAATAACAGAGGCTACAACAAAACATACTAACCTCTCACCATTACCAATAACAGAGACTACAACAAAACATGCTAACCTCTCACCATTACCAATAACAGAGGCTACAACAAAGCATGCTAACCTCTCACCATTACCAATAACAGAGACTACAACAAAACATGCTAACCTCTCACCATTACCAATAACAGAGACTACAACAAAACATGCTAACCTCTCACCATTACCAATAACAGAGACTACAACAAAACATGCTAACCTCTCACCATTACCAATAACAGAGGCTACAACAAAACATACTAACCTCTCACCATTACCAATAACAGAGGCTGCAACAAAGCATGCTAACCTCTCACCATTACCAATAACAGAGGCTACAACAAAACATGCTAACCTCTCACCATCAACCTCAAATAAAAGGTGACATTCTGTACTGTCTCCTAATATGAAACATTCTATCTCAAATCCAAAATGCTGGAGCAAAGCACCAAATTTAAAACTGTAAGCCTCACTGTCCAAACACATGGTGTGGACTATCTGTGCCTGGTAAACACATGGTGTGGACTATCTGTGCCTGGTAAACACATGGTGTGGACTATCTGTGCCTGGTAAACACATGTGGATCTGGTGAACAGTTATCACTTGTTGACCAACTACAGGAATACTGACCTCAGAGTCTCCAGTTTACAGTGGGGATTCCCCAGTCCAGCAGAGAGCAGCTTCACTCCTGAATCCTTCAGGTCATTGTTACTCAGGTCCAGCTCTCTCAGGTGTGAGGGGTTTGACTCCAGAGCTGAGACCAGAGAAGCACAGCCTTCCTCTGTGACTCCACAGCCTGACAGCCTGCAAAGAGTCAAATCATATTAAAATCACACTGCTATTCTTTGGTGGTGAAAATCGTGGCAGTAAAATATTTTCTAATATTCAGATACATCAGTGTCCTGAAACGTTTCATATCTATTCGTAAAATAGTGTATCATCATAAAAAATGACAAATGATCAAAGTATTGCCTGCAGATAGAAACATGTATAGTACAAATATTATAGTAGACTGACCAGACCAGTTTAAAAAGCAGTATCAGTCAAAAGACAGACAGTGAGGTATCAGATTTAGATTGTATTGAGTATACAGTCCACACCATATCTACACACACACACACACACACACACACACACACACACAGTCAGCATATAATTCTGTCCAAGTGGTGGTAAGAATGTTTGTCTTAACCAGCCTGATAAGTCCAACATGTCTGATATGAACATTGACATAAACCCTCTACATACTTGAGTTTCTCCAGTCTGCAGTGTGGATCCTCCAGTCCAGCAGAGAGCAGTCTGACTCCTGAGTCTCCTGGGTGATTGTAGCTCAGGTCCAGCTCTCTCAGGTGTGAGGGGTTTGACCTCAGAGCTGAGACCAGAGAAGCACAGCCTTCCTCTGTGACTAGACAGCCTGACAGCCTGCAAAGAGTCAAATCATATTAAAACCACACTGATATTCTTTGGTGGTGAAAATAGTGGCAGTATATTTTTTTTAAATATTCAGATATAAAAAATATTCAGATATATCAGTGTCCTGAAACCTGCCATATCTATTTATACATGAATGTTTCATTATTAGAAATGACAAATGATCAAAGATTTGCCTGCAGATAGAAAAATATATAGTACAAATATTTGAGTAGACGGACCAGACCAGTTTAAAAAGAGGAATCAGTCAGAAGACAGAAGTGAGGTATCAGATTTAGATTGTATTGAGTATACAGTCCACACCATATCTATTTAGACAGTGAAGCTGACATTTTAAATGTGTCTCTGTACTCCAGCATTTTGGATTTCAAATCAAATGTTTCATATGAGGTGACAGTTTATAATGTCACCTTTAATTTGAGGGTATTTTAATACATATCTGTTTCAACGTTTAGAAAAATTTAAGCATTTTATGTATCTATTCCCCCCTTTTGAAGAAGTCATAAGTATTCTGACACTTACAGTGTATTAAATTAGTCTAAAGTATATCTGGTCCCATATTCCTCGAACACAATGAGACATCAAGCCTGTGACGCCTTGACTGAGAAAGATCATGAATGAATCATGAATAATAATGAGTGAGAAAGTTACAGAGGCTACAACAAAACATGCTAACCTCTCACCATTACCAATAACAGACACTACAACAAAACATGCTAACCTCTCACCATTACCAATAACAGAGGCTACAACAAAACATGCTAACCTCTCACCATTACCAATAACAGAGGATACAACAAAACATACTAACCTCTCACCATTACCAATAACAGAGGCTACAACAAAACATGCTAACCTCTCACCATTACCAATAACAGACAACAACAAAACATGCTAACCTCTCACCATTACCAATAACAGAGGCTACAACAAAACATGCTAACCTCTCACCATTACCAATAACAGAGACTACAACAAAACATGCTAACCTCTCACCATTACCAATAACAGAGGCTACAACAAAACATGCTAACCTCTCACCATTACCAATAACAGAGACTACAACAAAACATGCTAACCTCTCACCATTACCAATAACAGAGGCTACAACAAAACATGCTAACCTCTCACCATTACCAATAACAGACACTACAACAAAACATGCTAACCTCTCACCATTACCAATAACAGAGGATACAACTAAACATGCTAACCTCTCACCATTACCAATAACAGAGACTACAACAAAACATGCTAACCTCTCACCATTACCAATAACAGAGGCTACAACAAAACATGCTAACCTCTCACCATTACCAATAACAGAGGCTACAACAAAACATGCTAACCTCTCACCATTACCAATAACAGACACTACAACAAAACATGCTAACCTCTCACCATTACCAATAACAGAGGATACAACTAAACATGCTAACCTCTCACCATTACCAATAACAGAGACTACAACAAAACATGCTAACCTCTCACCATTACCAATAACAGAGGCTACAACAAAACATGCTAACCTCTCACCATTACCAATAACAGAGGCTACAACAAAACATGCTAACCTCTCACCATTACCAATAACAGAGGCTACAACAAAACATACTAACCTCTCACCATTACCAATAACAGAGGCTACAACAAAACATGCTAACCTCTCACCATTACCAATAACAGAGACTACAACAAAACATGCTAACCGCTCACCATTACCAATAACAGAGGCTACAACAAAACATGCTAACCTCTCACCATTACCAATAACAGAGACTACAACAAAACATGCTAACCTCTCACCATTACCAATAACAGAGACTACAACAAAACATGCTAACCTCTCACCATTACCAATAACAGAGACTACAACAAAACATGCTAACCTCTCACCATTACCAATAACAGAGGCTACAACAAAACATACTAACCTCTCACCATTACCAATAACAGAGACTACAACAAAACATGCTAACCTCTCACCATTACCAATAACAGAGGCTACAACAAAGCATGCTAACCTCTCACCATTACCAATAACAGAGACTACAACAAAACATGCTAACCTCTCACCATTACCAATAACAGAGACTACAACAAAACATGCTAACCTCTCACCATTACCAATAACAGAGACTACAACAAAACATGCTAACCTCTCACCATTACCAATAACAGAGGCTACAACAAAACATACTAACCTCTCACCATTACCAATAACAGAGGCTGCAACAAAGCATGCTAACCTCTCACCATTACCAATAACAGAGGCTACAACAAAACATGCTAACCTCTCACCATCAACCTCAAATAAAAGGTGACATTCTGTACTGTCTCCTAATATGAAACATTCTATCTCAAATCCAAAATGCTGGAGCAAAGCACCAAATTTAAAACTGTAAGCCTCACTGTCCAAACACATGGTGTGGACTATCTGTGCCTGGTAAACACATGGTGTGGACTATCTGTGCCTGGTAAACACATGGTGTGGACTATCTGTGCCTGGTAAACACATGTGGATCTGGTGAACAGTTATCACTTGTTGACCAACTACAGGAATACTGACCTCAGAGTCTCCAGTTTACAGTGGGGATTCCCAGTCCAGCAGAGAGCAGCTTCACTCCTGAATCCTTCAGGTCATTGTTACTCAGGTCCAGCTCTCTCAGGTGTGAGGGGTTTGACTCCAGAGCTGAGACCAGAGAAGCACAGCCTTCCTCTGTGACTCCACAGCCTGACAGCCTGCAAAGAGTCAAATCATATTAAAATCACACTGCTATTCTTTGGTGGTGAAAATCGTGGCAGTAAAATATTTTCTAATATTCAGATACATCAGTGTCCTGAAACGTTTCATATCTATTCGTAAAATAGTGTATCATCATAAAAAATGACAAATGATCAAAGTATTGCCTGCAGATAGAAACATGTATAGTACAAATATTATAGTAGACTGACCAGACCAGTTTAAAAAGCAGTATCAGTCAAAAGACAGACAGTGAGGTATAAGATTTAGATTGTATTGAGTATACAGTCCACACCATATCTACACACACACACACACACACACACACACACACACACACACACACACACACACACACACACACACACACACAGTCAGCATATAATTCTGTCCAAGTGGTGGTAAGAATGTTTGTCTTAACCAGCCTGATAAGTCCAACATGTCTGATATGAACATTGACATAAACCCTCTACATACTTGAGTTTCTCCAGTCTGCAGTGTGGATCCTCCAGTCCAGCAGAGAGCAGTCTGACTCCTGAGTCTCCTGGGTGATTGTAGCTCAGGTCCAGCTCTCTCAGGTGTGAGGGGTTTGACCTCAGAGCTGAGACCAGAGAAGCACAGCCTTCCTCTGTGACTAGACAGCCTGACAGCCTGCAAAGAGTCAAATCATATTAAAATCATACTGATATTCTTTGGTGGTGAAAATAGTGGCAGTATATTTTTAAACTAGCTAAATAATCAAAGTATTGTTTCAGTATATGTTTTCAACATATTCAGATATATCAGTGTCCTGAAACCTTCCATATCTATTCATAAAATAGTGTATCATCATAAAAAATGACAAATGATCAAAGTATTGCCTGCAGATAGAAACATGTATAGTACAAATATTATAGTAGACTGACCAGACCAGTTTAAAAAGCAGTATCAGTCAGAAGACAGACAGTGAGGAATCAGATTTAGATTGTATTGAGTATACAGTCCACACCATATCTATTTAGACAGTGAGGTATCAGATTTAGATTGTATTGAGTATACAGTCCACACCATATCTATTTAGACAGTGAGGTATCAGATGTAGATTGTATTGAGTATACAGTCCACACCATATCTATTTAGACAGTGAGGTATCAGATTTAGATTGTATTGAGTAAACAGTCCACACCATATCTATTTAGACAGTGAGGTATCAGATGTAGATTGTATTGAGTATACAGTCCACACCATATCTATTTAGACAGTGAGGTATCAGATTTAGATTGTATTGAGTATACAGTCCACACCATATCTATTTTGACAGTGAGGTATCAGATTTAGATTGTATTGAGTATACAGTCCACAATATATATTATACTGACCTCAGAGTCTCCAGTTTACAGTGGGGATTCCCCAGTCCAGCAGAGAGCAGCTTCACTCCTGAATCCTTCAGGTCATTGTTACTCAGATCCAACTCTCTCAGGTGTGAGGGGTTTGAACTGAGAACTGAGGCCAACACTTCACAGGATGTGTCTGTGAGTTTACAGACAGTGAGTCTGAAACACAGAAGAAATACAATGACAGAGAGGTTGTATTAAAATATTTCACTTAGCTTTCCCTGCTTACACTGTAAATAAATGTGTCTCTATACTCCAGCATTTTGGATTTGAGATCAAATGTTTCATGTGAGGTGACAGTATATAATGTCACCTTTTATTTGAGGATATTTTAATACATATCTGTTTCAACGTTTAGAAAAATTAAATTAATTTAATGTATCTAGTCCCCCCTTTTGAAGAAGTCATAACTATTCTGACACTTAAAGTGATTAGACAAAAGTATATCTGGTCCCATATTCCTCGAGCACAATGTGACGCCTTGACTGAGAAAGATCATGAATGAATCATGAATAATAATGAGTGAGAAAGTTAAAGAGGCTACAACAAAACATGCTAACCTCTCACCATTACCAATAACAGACTACAACAAAACATGCTAACCTCTCACCATTATCAATAACAGAGGCTACAACAAAACATGCTAACCTCTCACCATTACCAATAACAGAGGCTACAACAAAACATGCTAACCTCTCACCATTACCAATAACAGAGGCTACAACAAAACATACTAACCTCTCACCATTACCAATAACAGAGGCTACAACAAAACATGCTAACCTCTCACCATTACCAATAACAGAGGCTACAACAAAACATGCTAACCTCTCACCATTACCAATAACAGAGACTACAACAAAACATGCTAACCTCTCACCATTACCAATAACAGAGACTACAACAAAACATGCTAACCTCTCACCATTACCAATAACAGAGACTACAACAAAACATGCTAACCTCTCACCATTACCAATAACAGAGACTACAACAAAACATGCTAACCTCTCACCATTACCAATAACAGAGACTACAACAAAACATGCTAACCTCTCACCATTACCAATAACAGAGACTACAACAAAACATGCTAACCTCTCACCATTACCAGTAACAGAGGCTACAACAAAACATGCTAACCTCTCACCATTACCAATAACAAAGACTACAACAAAACATGCTAACCTCTCAACATTACCAATAATAGAGACTACAACAAAACATGCTAACCTCTCACCATTACCAATAACAGAGGCTACAACAAAACATACTAACCTCTCATCATTACCAATAACAGAGGCTACAACAAAACATGCTAACCTCTCACCATTACCAATAACAGAGGCTACAACAAAACATGCTAACCTCTCACCATTACCAATAACAGAGACTACAACAAAACATGCTAACCTCTCACCATTACCAATAACAGAGGCTACAACAAAACATGCTAACCTCTCACCATTACCAATAACAGAGACTACAACAAAACATGCTAACCTCTCACCATTACCAATAACAGAGACTACAACAAAACATGCTAACCTCTCACCATTACCAATAACAGAGACTACAACAAAACATGCTAACCTCTCACCATTACCAATAACAGAGACTACAACAAAACATGCTAACCTCTCACCATTACCAATAACAGACTACAACAAAACATGCTAACCTCTCACCATTACCAATAACAGACTACAACAAAACATGCTAACCTCTCACCATGACCAATAACAGAGACTACAACAAAACATGCTAACCTCTCACCATTACCAATAACAGAGGCTACAACAAAACATACTAACCTCTCACCATTACCAATAACAGAGGGGGTATGATGTTTGTACCTCTAACTTTCTCATTCATCATCATTCACGATTAATTCATAATTATGGTAGCATCCACATGAATGTAGAAGTGTTCAGAAACATCTTCTATTCTTACTGACAATACAAGTGAAGTGACTCCAAAATGACAGGACATTATTCACCATTCAGTTTCTATTAGGAAAACATCCCAAACACAACCAAGACAAACTGCAAATTAATTCAACAAGTTAGTAGAATCACAAGCTTGATGTAATCACTGCAGGCATGGAATATGGGACCAAATACTAAACGTATGACTACTTTAATACACTATAAGTGAATATAACCGAATAATTACGACAATTCAAATGGGAGAACTACATACATAAAGTGCTTTCATATCTGATAATACTGACCTCAGAGTCTCCAGTTTACAGTGGGGATTCCCCAGTCCAGCAGAGAGCAGCTTCACTCCTGAATCCTTCAGGTCATTGTTACTCAGATCCAGCTCTCTCAGGTGTGAGGGGTTTGACCTCAGAGCTGAGACCAGAGAAGCACAGCCTTCCTCTGTGACTCCACAGCCTGACAGCCTGACAAAGAGATCATCATGACTTCACAAACACACTGTTAATTTAACACCAGTAGTGTAGAAGGACAATGGCAGATGCATTTGGTTTATTCTCCCAAACAACATATAGATTCATCTTCCGTTTCCTAGAATTGTATGGTCATATTGTTATACTAATGTGAAAATCAATGCATTTATTCAATATGTTTTTCAAAATAATATATTATACATATTATAATACATATTTTATAATGAATATTTCTTCCTGATGATTAGTTCTTAAATATTATTTTATTTACTCACAGAGCAGCTCTGGAGGCTTTGACCACTGGCAGCAGCCTCAGAAGACCTTCCTCTGATCTGGAGTATTTCTTCAGGTCAAACACATCCAGCTCCTTTTCTGAAGTCAGCAACACAAAGACCAGAGCTGACCACTGTGCAGGTGACAGGTTGGGTTTTGAGAGACTTCCTGATCTCAGGTATCTTTGGATCTCCTCCACTAGAGAATGGTCATTCAGTTCATTCAGACAGTGGAACAGATTGATGCTCCTCTCTGGAGAGGGATTCTCCCCGATCTTCTCCTTGATGTACTTGACTGTTTCTTCATGACTCTGTGAGCTGCTTCTTGTATTTGTCAGTTGACCTCGTAAGTGCTTCTGATTGGACTCCAGTGAGAGGCCCAGAAGGAAGCGGAGGAAAAGGTCCAGGTTTCCCGTCTCACTTTGTAAGGCTTTATCCACAGCACTCTTGTAGAAAGTAACTTCAGTAACTTTAGGCTTCTCTCTGAACAGCGACAAAAAGTATCTGAACATTGATTGAGGTTCGTCCATTAGATTCTCATTGTTGTTGATGAATGAGAGGAACACATATACAGCAGCCAGAAACTCCTGAATGCTCAGATGAACAAAGCAGAACACCTTGTCCTGGTACAGCCCACATTCCTCTTTAAAGAGCTGTGTGCACAATCCTGAGTACACTGAGGCTTCATTAACATCAATGCCAGCCTCTTTCAGGTCTTCTTCATAGAAAATCAGATTGCCATTCACAAGCTGTTGAAAAGCCAGTTTTCCCAGTGACAGAATGCTCTCTTTATTCCAGTGTGGACCTGTCTCTTCTTTCCCAAGATACTTTTCATTCTTCTGTTTGGTATGAAACTCCACAAGGTGTGTGTACATCTCAGTCAGAGTCTTGGGCATCTCTTCTCTCTTATTTTCCAGCATGTGTTCAAGGACTGTTGCAGAAATCCAACAGAAGACTGGAATGTGGCACATGATGTGGAGGCTCCTTGATGTCTTTATGTGTGAGATGATTCTGCTGGCCAGGTCCTCATCACTGAATCTCTTCCTGAAGTACTCCTCCTTCTGTGGGTCATTGAACCCTCGTACCTCTGTCACCTGGTCAACACACCCTGAAGGGATCTTATTGGCTGCTGCAGGTCGGGTAGTTATCCAGAGGAGAGCAGAGGGAAGCAGATTTCCCTTGATGAGATTTGTTAGCAGAACATCCACTGAGGTTGACTCTGTGACGTCCCAACAGATCTTGTTCTTCTGGAAGTCTAGGGGCAGTCGGCACTCATCCAGACCATCAAAGATGAACAGAACTTTGTACTTGTCGTAGTTTGAGATTCTTGATTGTTTGGTTTCCATTGAGAAGTGATTAAGAAGTTCAATGAAAGTGTGTTTGTCCCCTTTCATCAAATTCAGCTCCCGAAAAGGGAATGAAAATACAAATTGGACATCCTGATTTGCTTTTCCTTCAGCCCAATCCAGAATGAACTTCTGCACAGAGACTGTTTTTCCAATGCCAGCGACTCCCTTTGTCAGCACAGTTCTGAGAGGTTTGTCTTGTCCAGTTAAGGGTTTGAAGATGTCATTACATTTGATTGCAGTCTCTGGTCTTGCCTGTTTCCTGGTTGTTGTCTCAATCTGTCTCAGCTCATGTTCATTATTGACCTCTCCTGTTCCACCCTCTGTGATGTAGAGCTCTGTGTAGATCTTATTGAGAAGTGTTGGGTTTCCTTGTTTAGCGATCCCCTCAAATACACATTGAAACTTCTTCTTTAGATTAGATTTGAGTTCACGTTGGCAAATCACAGCAAGCTCATCTGAATGAAGAAATAACACAGAGGATATTAATATTACGTCTGTTTTAATGTCTACAGTATTGTAGGACTGTTATAAAGTTTTACATTATAATAATTTAGTCTCTTAACTGACTGTATAAATGTGTAAATGTTTTCATAATGCATTACAGACTGGTGTGACTGATTATATTATTATTGGTATTATTGATGGTATTATTAATGTTCTCTCTCTCTAAATGAATCACCACAACACATCCCTGCTGCTACTTGATGAGGTCACTAGGTGTTGTGTTAAGGCTGCTACAATATCATTGAGTTACACAGCTACTTTAGCTGTACTTTAGCTACAGCTTTTAAATGTTATAAGACAGCATTCAACATGAGGCAGACAGATCTTACATTTCTCCAGTGTGTCAGCAAGCTCCTTCTGGTTCATTTTCCTCAGGACGTGCAGTGTGATCTTCAGAGCCCCCTCTCTGGCACTGCTCTCCTGCTTCTCATCTTCAGCATCCACCACTTCCTTATCCTGCTTCTGACTCTCAAAGCCTTCTGGGAGTTCTGGACTAAGAATCCTCTTGAACATCTTCAGCTCGTTCTTCACAAATGTCAGAATTTTCTCTTCAAGCACCTGAAATTAATAAAGTAAATAAGTTAAGCAAGAGAAGAAATGCTTTCTCATTAACACATTAATGAATGATTGACAGATCAACTTTACTTGAGGTAAACAAAAACAAATGTACATAACAGGACCACATACACTGAACATGGAGGCCAGGTCTGTTTGATGACTCTGGGTAGACTGACCACTGCGAATCTCTGACTCTGATCTCTCCTGTTGGTTTCTGTGGACAAAACATGAGATTACATCTCCTCATCCAGGGAGTACACACACACACACACACACACACACACACACACACACACACACACACACACACACACACACACACACGCACGGAGGGAATGTTGTGTTTGTTTAATATTGTTTTAGGACTATGAGAATAGACAAAATGATTAGCCTATGGATTATGAAAACAACAACAATAAATGGGAAAGTGGGAGAGGAGAAATGACTAGAGACAGTGTTGTTTAACTCACTGACCAGGACCCATGAGTTCTTCTTACCTTTGTTCAGTAGAAAAGTCTCCCTTTCTAAACACTATAGGAGGTTCCATAGACCAGTCACTCTTCATGGACACACAGCTGGGAACAGGGGAGGCTGGTCTCTCCTGCTTGATTGGTCTTCAACACAACAGAGACAAACATTACATCTCTCATCTACTCTGAGCTCAGATGGAGAAACATAAGAAGAGTTTCACAAATAGAACTGAGGATAACTAGGATGCTGCTGGTAGAGTAGCTAGCTAGCTTACCGAGCTGTACCGACTAGCTAGGATAACTAGGATGCTGCTGGTAGAGTAGCTAGCTAGCTTACCGAGCTGTACCGACTAGCTAGCAGATCGTTCGTTCTGTCCCTCGTCTCGATGATGATGATGAATCCAGTGAACCACAAAATGAAACAAGGACAGAGAGTGAAAAGGATCTGGCTACACTCATACTGTCCCTGACCGTAAAGAAAAAAGCAAATTGAAAAATAAACTTCGGTGTAACAAACTCCGTTGTTATTCCCCAAGATCACCTCAGTCCACTCTGCGCGGACTAACCGGACAATATCCTTGGTGTTAGGTTCTGTATGGGGACGCGGAAAGTTCTGTACGGGGACGCGGACAGTTCTGTACGGGGACGCGGACAGTTCTGTACGGGGACGCGGACAGTTCTGTACGGGGACGCGGACAGTTCCAGAACGCGGACATGAGCAGTGCAACACAATCAACTAAACCCAGTCTTTACAGTGGGTTACATTAGTAATGTTCATTTTTTATTATTATGTTAAACAAACATTTAAAAAAAATTATAACAACATTTTGAGATCAAATATTCAGTTTTTTTATAACAATATTTTGAGATCTGGGACCATATGGCCAAAGTGTCTCAGAGCAGAAAATTGGTTAAAGACATTTTACACTTATGGGTATAAATTACCTAGTTACCTACCCATTACCTAAATTACCTACCCATCTAGTCAGCAGATATTTAGGACACCTGGTGAGCTGTCCTAAGTAGTTAAGAGTTAACAGCAGGTGTCCTAAGTAGTTAAGAGTTAACAGCAGATGTCCTAAGTAGTTAAGAGTTAACAGCAGGTGTCCTGAGTAGTTAAGTGTTAACAGCAGGTGTCCTAAGTAGTTAAGAGTTAACAGCAGGTGTCCTAAGTAGTTAAGAGTTAACAGCAGGTGTCCTAAGTAGTTAAGAGTTAACAGCAGGTGTCCTGAGTAGTTAAGAGTTAACAGCAGGTGTCTTGATAATACTATAGAATAATGCAGTGAGTCAGTGGTTCCTGCTCCACATGTAATTGCATTGTAGTAGTTAAAAGAATGTTTTATATTTCTATATGATCAATCCATTAATAATATAGACCAACATGCAACAGTATGTCTTGTGCTTTTGGCAATGATTTATGTATAATAATTATAATAAGTCATACCATTTATGTCTGCACAGCATTGTGTCTACATTTTGGCTTATTATCTCAGGTTTTCGCCCAGCGGCTAAGGAGTTGGTGCTTGTGGCCAAAAGGTGGCTGGTTCAAATCCCGGGCCGGGAAAAAACCCACCAGAAGTGATCTGATGACTGGAAGGCTGCTTCATTCACATCCTCTAAACATTAACCTTCCGTTGATCAGAACTCTAGAGGTTCTTCTTCACTGAACCAAAAATATATATATAATGTTTTAGTGGTTCCATATATTAAGGAAGTGATAGAAGCCTTTATGGTTCTATAAGGAACCTTATTTTCTGAGAGTGTAAAATAATAAACACGTTTTTCTTTTGATTATTTAATTATCTACATCATGTTATTTCAAGTTCTCCCTTTGGAGCACAACATCATGTTGTTAAATAATACTCCTAAATTGGGGATGGATATAAATTGGGCAGTTGAAGGCATCTAGGGTGTAATATGTGTTCAATGAATATGAACATTGTATGCAACATTATTGGCAACATTATTGGCAGGGACTTGATGCCTACTATGCCAAAGATATTTAGAGTTGTTAAATGGAAGTGTAGATATAACGGTTATATTGTCTAAAAGATGCATCCTATTATATTAGGCAATAATTAAGAATAGGCAAAGTGGTCGTGTCATGTGAAAATTCTATCAAATGTCTAACATTACAACGAGTACAGTCAGGGTGCCGCGAACCCCTGCAGTACCTCCACAAACCCCGGATTGAGAACCCCTGCAGTACCTCCCCAGACCCCGGATTGAGAACCCCTGCAGTACCTCCACAGAGCCCGGATTGAGAACCCCTGCAGTACCTCCACAGACCCCGGATTGAGAACCCCTGCAGTACCTCCACAGACCCCGGATTGAGAACCCCTGCAGTACCTCCACAGACCCCGGATTGAGAACCCTGCAGTACCTCCACAGACCCCGGATTGAGAACCCCTGCAGTACCTCCACAGACCCCGGATTGAGAACCCCTGCAGTACCTCCACAGACGCCGGATTGAGAACCCCTGCAGTACCTCCACAGACCCCGGATTGAGAACCCCTGCAGTACCTCCACAGACCCCGGATTGAGAACCCCTGCAGTACCTCCACAGACCCCGGATTGAGAACCCCTGCAGTACCTCCACAGACCCCGGATTGAGAACCCCTGCAGTACCTCCACAGACCCCGGATTGAGAACCCCTGCAGTACCTCCACAGACCCCGGATTGAGAACCCCTGCAGTACCTCCACAGACCCCGGATTGAGAACCCCTGCAGTACCTCAACAGACCCCGGATTGAGAACCCCTGCAGAACCTCCACAGACCCCAGATTGAGAACCCCTGCAGTACCTCCACAGACCCCGGATTGAGAACCCTGATTTAGCAGATGCTCTTATCCAGAGTGATTTACAGTAAGTGCTTTCATCTTAATTAAGATAGCTATGTGAATATATATATACACCCATCTAAAATCTATTAGTTAAAAATCTGAGAACAGTAATATTGAAGGAACCCATAGCAACCATTTCTGATTAAAAAACAAATGTGAACATTTTGGAAATAAACTCATAATAATGTATCAAAAATTGTCTTCTCACCTCTTAGATTTGGTGTCATGTTCCCCAGAGAGACTCATTTTAGAGGCAGGGCCACCCTCCTTTCTCTCCCCAGAGAGACTCATTTTAGAGGCAGGGCCCCCCTCCTCTCTCTCCCCAGAGAGACTCATTTTAGAGGCATTGTCCCCCTCCTCTCTCTCCCCAGAGAGACTCATTTTAGAGCACTGACCCCTAAACAGAGAGGCAACATGTTGTTTGTGGTTAACACAGTAATTATTTAATGTCAATTGTTATCATTTATTAATTATCTCTTATAAAACATTTACTAACAGACATAGAAACAATCAGATGATTTAATGCATCACATGAAAACGTAGTTGTGACATTTCATCTCCATGGTAACTGTCTGTAATAATAATAAGTCACTGTTTGTTAAGGTAGTTATAGACAGTACAGCAACAATAATAATAATAATAAGTCACTGTTTGTTAAGGTAGTTATAGACAGTACAGCAACAATAATAATAATAATAAGTCACTGTTTGTTAAGGTAGTTCTAGACAGTACAGCAACAATAATAATAATAATAAGTCACTGTTTGTTAAGGTAGTTATAGACAGTACAGCAATAATAATAATAATAATAAGTCACTGTTTGTTAAGGTAGTTATAGACAGTACAGCAACAATAATAATAATAATAATAATAATAATAAGTCACTGTTTGTTAAGGTAGTTATAGACAGTACAGCAACAATAATAATAATAATAAGTCACTGTTTGTTAAGGTAGTTATAGACAGTACAGCAACAACAATAATAATAATAATAATAATAAGTCACTGTTTGTTAAGGTAGTTATAGACAGTACAGCAACAATAATAATAATAATAAGTCACTGTTTGTTAAGGTAGTTCTAGACAGTACAGCAACAATAATAATAATAATAAGTCACTGTTTGTTAAGGTAGTTCTAGACAGTACAGCAACAATAATAATAATAATAAGTCACTGTTTGTTAAGGAAGTTATAGACAGTACAGCAACAACAATAATAATAATAAGTCACTGTTTGTTAAGGTAGTTATAGACAGTACAGCAACAATAATAATAATAATAAGTCACTGTTTGTTAAGGAAGTTATAGACAGTACAGCAACAACAATAATAATAATAAGTCACTGTTTGTTAAGGTAGTTATAGACAGTACAGCAACAATAATAATAATAATAAGTCACTGTTTGTTAAGGAAGTTATAGACAGTACAGCAACAACAATAATAATAATAAGTCACTGTTTGTTAAGGTAGTTATAGACAGTACAGCAATAATAATAATAATAATAATAATAAGTCACTGTTTGTTAAGGTAGTTCTAGACAGTACAGCAACAATAATAATAATAATAAGTCACTGTTTGTTAAGGTAGTTATAGACAGTACAGCAACAATAATAATAATAATAAGTCACTGTTTGTTAAGGTAGTTATAGACAGTACAGCAACAATAATAATAATAATAATAATAATAATAATAATAAGTCACTGTTTGTTAAGGTAGTTATAGACAGTACAGCAACAATAATAATAATAATAATAAGTCACTGTTTGTTAAGGTAGTTATAGACAGTACAGCAACAATAATAATAATAATAATAATAATAAGTCACTGTTTGTTAAGGTAGTTATAGACAGTACAGCAACAATAATAATAATAATAATAATAATAATAAGTCACTGTTTGTTAAGGTAGTTATAGACAGTACAGTAACAATAATAATAATAATAATAATAAGTCACTGTTTGTTAAGGTAGTTATAGACAGTACAGCAACAATAATAATAATAATAAGTCACTGTTTGTTAAGGTAGTTATAGACAGTACAACAATAATAATAATAATAATAATAATAATAATAAGTCACTGTTTGTTAAGGTAGTTATAGACAGTACAGCAACAATAATAATAATAATAATAATAAGTCACTGTTTGTTAAGGTAGTTCTAGACAGTACAGCAACAATAATAATAATAATAATAATAAGTCACTGTTTGTTAAGGTAGTTATAGACAGTACAGCAACACAAGGCCATGTCTCACACTTATTTGTATTAATCAAAAGTGGCTTTTTATTGTCTTTCAATCTGTTGTTTTCTAAACGTATCTGAGAATGTAGACAGAAGGGATAAAACGGACATGATTGATCTGAGGGGGAAATCATTGATCCATTCAGAAAGGTTTTATGCAACAAGTAAGATATTTTATATTATGTAAAGTAGGCTAGGTTATAATGTATAGTAGTGGGTTGTTAGTGATATGTAGATGTTATATTATGTATAGTAGACTAGGTTATAATGTATAGTAGTGGGTTGTTAGTGATATGTAGATGTTATATTATGTAAAGTAGACTAGGTTATAATGTATAGTAGTGGGTTGTTAGTGATATGTAGATGTTATATTATGTAAAGTAGACTAGATTATAATGTATAGTAGTGGGTTGTTAGTGATGTGTAGATGTTATATTATGTAAAGTAGACCTGGTTATAATGTATAGTAGTGGGTTGTTAGTGATATGTAGATTTTATATTATGTAAAGTAGACTAGGTTATAATGTATAGTAGTGGGTTGTTAGTGATATGTAGATGTTATATTATGTAAAGTAGACTAGGTTATAATGTATAGTAGTGGGTTGTTAGTGATATGTAGATGTTATATTATGTAAAGTAGACTAGATTATAATGTATAGTAGTGGGTTGTTAGTGATGTGTAGATGTTATATTATGTAAAGTAGACCTGGTTATAATGTATAGTAGTGGGTTGTTAGTGATATGTAGATGTTATATTATGTAAAGTAGACTAGGTTATAATGTATAGTAGTGGGTTGTTAGTGATATGTTATATTATGTAAAGTAGACTAGGCTATAATGTATAGTTGTATGATATGTAGATATATAATGTAAAGTAGACTAGGTTATGATGTATAGTAGTGGGTTGTTAGTGATATGTTATATTATGTAAAGTAGACTAGGTTATAATGTATAGTTGTGGGTTGTTAGTGATATGTAGATGTTATATAATGTAAAGTAGACTAGGTTATAATGTATAGTAGTGGGTTGTTAGTGATATGTAGATGTTATATTATGTAAAGTAGACTAGGTTATAATGTATAGTAGTGGGTTGTTAGTGATATGTAGATGTTATATTATGTAAAGTAGACTAGGTTATAATGTATAGTAGTGGGTTGTTAGTGATATGTTATATTATGTAAAGTAGACTAGGCTATAATGTATAACAGCAGGTTGTTAGTGATATGCAGATCAAGGTCTATACCTCAGCTATAACCTACATATCATAGATGACCAGTCTATACCTGTTCAGGTCAGTTCACATAATGTTATAGTCCTACCAGTAGCAGGACAGAGAATGTACTGTATATAACCTACATGTCATAGATGACCAGCCTAAACCTGTTCAGGTCAGTTCACATAATGTTATTGTCCTACCAGTAGCAGGACAGAGAATGTACTGTATATAACCTACATGTCATAGATGACCAGCCTAAACCTGTTCAGGTCAGTTCACATAATGTTATTGTCCTACCAGTAGCAGGACAGAGAATGTACTGTATATAACCTACATATCATAGATGACCAGTCTAAACCTGTTCAGGTCAGTTCACATAATGTTATAGTCCTACCAGTAGCAGGACAGAGAATGTACTGTATATAACCTACATATCATAGATGACCAGTCTAAACCTGTTCAGGTCAGTTCACATAATGTTATAGTCCTACCAGTAGCAGGACAGAGAATGTAGCCTAGGCCTGATATTTTTTACATTTTCAACGGAGGCCATCAGGTCGGTCGGCATGATAAGCAGTGATGTATTTTTTTAGGTGAGGGAGCACAGCAAACTATGCAAATGACGTCATAATTTATTCAATCAATGTTTGTATCGACATATGTAGCCTATTGAATAGTCTATCATTACAGGTCTCTCCAATCCTGTTTCTGGAGCGCAACCCTCCTGTTTCTGGAGCGCTACCCTCCGGTAGGGTTTCCTCCAACCCGGTAGCGCTTTCTCCAACCCTGTTTCTGGAGCGCTACCCTCCGGTAGGGTTTCTCTCCAACCCTGTTTCTGGAGCGCTACCCTCCGGTAGGGTTTCACTCCAACCCTGTTTCTGGAGCGCTACCCTCCGGTAGGGTTTCACTCCAATCCCAGTTGTAAATAGCATGATTTATCTTATAAACCAACTTATTATTTTAATCAGGTGACTAGTTTTGAATAGTAATGAAAACCTACAGGATGGTATCTCTCCAGGAACAGGATCGGAGAGCCCTGATTTAGAAGATGGATAAAATCCATCCTATAATTTTTTTTACTATTCAGCTTCAGCTAACCGTCCTAAAATCTTTCTAGACATGTATATTTTTTGTAACAGTAACGTTACCATTCACCTGGTAATTAAATATAATTTATTTAGAATTGATCAGAATATTTTCTTCGTGTCTTCTCAAAGTGAAAGTTCTCCCTCGCACTACACACATGATGATCAGTGATCATAGATCAAACCTAATCTTGGCTATTTAATGTCTGAATACGACCTAACTTCATAATAGTTTGTATGTTGCCTCTAAACTTACCAGAATCTGCTCGTCTTTCCTTCAAATCAATACTTTTACCAGACTTCTAATGTTGCCGAGAAATGTGCGCCACAGTTTCAACATCCATTTTGTAAGTGCATTCGCCTGCAAACTTACTTTCAACTTCATGAGGAAATGACATTACTAGAATTCCTAACCCCAGACGCAACATCCGGAGTCTACCGGGACCGCTGGGAAGAAGACTGTAGGAAGTCGACCGATGCCGGGATTTGGGGTTTGAGAAGTCAGAAGTGAAAAATTATTCCTTAGTTGTACATTTTCTCGAAATCTAAAGCCAAAACCTAGATTTGAGCCAATGTATTAAGTATTTGAACATGTTATTACTCCAACTTCGTGAAAGTAACAAACTGGCACGTTATTATTTTAGTCAAAAATGACTTGATATCGAAGGAGTGTCTTTGATTTGACGGCCTGCACATGCGCAGTTCGGCGTGAGGCGACCATTACACCCGATAATGTGTTTCTGCGCATGAGTTTAGCAAACCAACGTAGACGTGATATGTGCGTCTGTGTCTAGTTAGTATAAATGTATGTGCATATTACACTTTTGGTGCGGCATGTAACCTAGTGGTTAGAGCGTTGGGACAGTAACAGGAGCTGACAAGGTAAACATCTGTTGTTCTGCCCCTGAAAAAAGCAGTTAACCCACTGTTCCCCTGAACAAGGCAGTTATCCCACTGTTCCCCTGAACAAGGCAGTTAACCCACTTTTCCCTGGTAGACCGTCATTGTAATAAATCATTTCTTCTTAACTGACTTGCCTAGGTAAATAAAGGTTACTTAATTTTTTAATATATATATATATATACACATATAAACTAAGTATGTGGACACCCCTTCAAATTTGTGGATTTGGCTATTTCAGCCACACCTGTTGCTGACAGGTGTATAAAATCGAGCACACAGCCATGCAATCTCCATAGACAAACATTAGCAGTAGGATGGCCTTAATGAAAATCTCAGTGACTTTCAACGTGGCACAGTCATAGGATGCCACCTTTCCACAAAGTCAGTTCATCACATTTCTGCCCTGCTAGAGATTCCCCAGTCAACTGTAAATGCAGTTATTGTGAAGTTGAAACATCTAGGAGAAACAACGGCTCAGGCGCAAAGTGGTAGGCCACACAAGCTCACAGAACGGGGCTGCTGAGGGCTGAAGCACGTCTGTCCTCGGTTGTAACACTCACTATTGAGTTCCAAACTCGGTAGTGAGCCTCAGACCAGGCACATGAAGCTGAAGGACGAGCACAGTCAGAATGTATTTCAAATGGCTTATTTTGAGCATCTGTAAATACTAAATAAATACCTATTCTGCATTTGAAATAATACCACTTCCGATCGAGAAATCAAACGTGTCCGTGGCAAAATATCATGTGAGATTAAAGTAGACGGCACGCGTCAAAGTAATTGATTTATGACCCTGCGTCATGATGACGTGTGCATGTCCAAATATGGGCCGAAGGCCCTGCCATCCTGTTCCTGTGGTCACGTGTTAAGAGGGTGTGTGTTATTTTATATCTATATGGCATCCTTTGAAGTAGTCATGGTGATTGATGTCTAGGGGCCTGGTTGAACTGGGGGGGTTGAGTGTTTGAACGTATATGTCCCCCACCCCCAGTTGGATTGTCCTTATGGTTGTTATCTATGAAGCAGGAATGTGTGTTGTTGTGTGTGTGTGTTAGAAACAAGGTCCCTTGGCATTGTGTCCATTTCAGGCTTTAAACAACAATTAAACAGCCATCTAAATAATGTTTCTCAGCCTAGTTTCCTATTGAGTTCTCTTTATATGTACAGGCACAGAGCTTCCAGATGGCTCCAGCCTAAGGATTTGCAGGGCCTGTACACACGGGGAGATTAGAACCCCAAAGAAAAGATCCTAAAGGTACTTTCAGATTCAGGTTTATCATGACAGCCACTTTATGAAAGGCCTTTACTTATGGCTAAACAGCTTCTACACAGCTCATTAATTAATGCTGTGGGATGAAATTAGGTGTTTCTAGGAGGTCTTAAACAGATCTACAGTGAAACAAACATGTACACTCTACACACATATTTATTGACTTTTAAAAAGACCACAGTAACAGGACAGAATTTGTGCAAATGCGACTAAATCTGCTAGTGGATATTAAATGTACAACAGTAGTATTCTGTAACAAGCAATACGTGTTAAACATGTGGCACAGGCAATCATGACAGCCTCTTTATGAAAGGCCTTTAACTATGGCTAAACAGTTTTCTACACATCTTATTAATTAATGATGTACCCAGGATTTACAGGCAGGATGGTTGATCTACACAGGGAGGGAAAACTTACGGAGTTATGATGGAGCGGGCGTCTTTGAGTTGGTGAATTGGAAACGGATAATGGTCAGGGCTAACAGGACCCTTTATCTGTAAGAAATAGTAAACATTTTGGAATTATAACATGTGTTAAAATGTAGGTACTAAATATTTTGAATTAAATCACTGGTTTTAAAAATGTATCTCAAGCTTTAACGATAGGGGAAGAGGGGGTTTAGGGGGGTTATTGACTTTATGGAAAACAATATTCACACTATGTGGATTATAAACATGTACATACATAGAGAACCAACACATCAAGATCTAACAGGGATAGGGGCGATTCATAGTACAACAGGAGGCTTCTGTAACCTGCAATACGTGTTAAATATGTTTTACATACATCCACGACTGAATGGTTTCACAAACTACCTTTAAAGGTTTTGTAAGAAAGTTGTAACAGGCCTCATTCAACAGTCTAGAGATGAACCTAGAGACACCAAAAACATCACCGTTTAGAGCAGCTTGGAGATTATTACCCATGTAAGGGGGGAGCAAAGAGCTGATTTAACCAACTCTGTACAAACCCCGACACGGGGTATGATAACTCTGTCGCGTACGTCTAATGATTATTGTAGATGTTTACAACTGAGGGAGTTGATAGTAGGTCAATGAGATGTATAAAGGCAAATTGACATAACGGACCTCAAAGACCAACAGCCTACTTTATAATATAGAATGCAGGGGTGTGTACTGAACATGTGTAACGGTTTTCTAGGTGTGGTGAAGGAGAGTCGGACCAAAACGCAGCGTGTAGATTGCGATCCATGTTTAATGGAAAAAACACACGTAAACACGAATCAATACAAAACACTACAGAAACAAATAAATGTAACGAAAACCGAACAGCCTATACTTGTGTCAACTAACACAGAACAAGGACATCAGGACACTAAGGACAATCACCCACGACAAACTCAAAGAATATGGCTGCCTAAATATGGTTCCCAATCAGAGACAACGATAAGCACCTGCCTCTGATTGAGAACCACTCCAGACAGCCATAGACTTTCCTAGATTTACATTTACATTTAAGTCATTTAGCAGACGCTCTTATCCAGAGCGACTTACAAATTGGTGCGTTCACCTTATGACATCCAGTGGAACTGCCACTTTACAATAGTGCATCTAGGTCTTTTAAGGGGGGGTGAGGGGGGTGGGAAGGATTACTTTATCCTATCCTAGGTATTCCTTAAAGAGGTGGGGTTTCAGGTGTCTCCGGAAGGTGATTGACTCCGCTGTCCTGGCGTCGTGAGGGAGTTTGTTCCACCATTGGGGGGCCAGAGCAGCGAACAGTTTTGACTGGGCTGAGCGGGAACTGTACTTCCTCAGTGGTAGGGAGGCGAGCAGGCCAGAGGTGGATGAACGCAGTGCCCTTGTTTGGGTGTAGGGCCTGATCAGAGCCTGGAGGTAGTGAGGTGCCGTTCCCCTCACAGCTCCGTAGGCAAGCACCATGGTCTTGTAGTGGATGCGAGCTTCAACTGGAAGCCAGTGGAGAGAGATAACCCCACTAGCTACAATCCCAAATACATACACTCCAAAATCCCAAGACAAAACACACCACAATACAAAAACTCCATGCCACACCCTGGCCTGACCCAATACATGAAGAAAAACACAAAATACTTAGACCAGGGCGTGACAGAACCCCCCCCCCCCCCCCCCCCTAAGGTGCGGACTCCCGAACGCACCTCAAAACAATAGGGAGGGTCCGGGTGGGCGTCTGTCCATGGTGGCGGCTCCGGCGCGGGACGTGGAACCCACTCAGTCAATGTCTTAGTCCCCTCTCCTCGCGTCCCTGGATAGACCACCCTCGCCGCCGACCATGGCCTAGTAGTCCTCACCCAGAACCCCACTGGACTGAGGAGCAGATCGGGACTGAAGGACAGCTCGGGACTGAGGCAGCTCGGGACTGAGGGGAAGCTCGGGAGTGAGAGAAAGCTCGGGAGTGAGAGAAAGCTCGGGAGTGAGAGAAAGCTCGGGAGTGAGAAGAAGCTCAGGCAGGTTGATGGTTCCGGCAGATCCTGGCTGACTGGCGGATCCTGGCTGTCTAGCAGATCTGGCAGATCCTGGCGGATCCTGGCTGACTGGCGGATCCTGGCTGACTGGCGGATCCTGGCCGACTGGCGGATCCTGGCCGACTGGCGGATCCTGGCTGACTGGTGGATCCTGGCTGACTGGTGGATCCTGGCTGACTGGTGGATCCTGGCTGACTGGTGGATCCTGGCTGACTGGTGGATCCTGGCTGACTGGTGGATCCTGGCCGACTGGCGGATCCTGGCAGATCCTGGCCGACTGGCAGATCCTGGCCGACTGGCAGATCCTGGCCGACTGGCACTACTGGCAGATCCTGGCCGACTGGCACTACTGGCAGATCCTGGCAGACTGGTGGATCCTGGCTGACTGGTGGATCTAACTGATCCTGACAGACTGGCGACGCTGGGCAGACTGGCGGCGCTGGGCAGACTGGCGGCGCTGGGCAGACTGGCGACGCTGGGCAGACTGGCGACGCTGGGCAGACTGGGAGCACTGGCGACGCTGGGCAGACTGGCGACGCTGGGCAGACTGGGGGCACTGGCGGCGCTGGGCAGACTGGTGGCACTGGCGGTGCTGGGCAGACTGGCGGCACTGGCGGTGCTGGGCAGACTGGTGGCACTGGCGGCGCTGGGCAGACTGGCGGCACTGGGCAGACTGGCGGCACTGGGCAGACTGGCGGCACTGGGCAGACTGGCGGCACTGGGCAGACTGGCGGCACTGGCGGCGCTGGGCAGACTGGCGGCTCCTTGCAGACTGACAGCTCCTTGCAGACTGACAGCTCCTTGCAGACTGACAGCTCTTTGCAGACTGACAGCTCTGGCTGCTTCATGTTGACTGACAGCTCTGGCTGCTCCTTGCAGACTGGCTGCTCCATGCAGACTGGCAGCTCCTTGCAGACTGGCAGCTCTGGCTGCTCCATGTAGACTGACAGCTCTGGCTGCTCCATGCAGACTGGCTGCTTCATGCAGACTGGAAGCTCTGGCTGCGCTGAACAGGCGGGAGGCTCCGGCAGCGCAGGAGAGGAGAAAGGCTCTGGCTGCGCTAAACAGGCGGGAGGCTCCGGCAGCGCTGTAGAGGAGGAAGGCTCTGGCTGCACTGAACAGGCGGGAGGCTCCGGCAGCGCTGTAGAGGAGAAAGGCTCTGGCTGCGCTAAACAGGCGGGAGACTCCAGCAGCGCAGAATACACAATATCTCACCCCTTTCATGACAGGAAAATGTCCTTTCAGAGGAAAAGCGCTGGCTGCGCTGAACAGGCGAGGCGCACTGAAGGCCTGGTGCGTGGTGCTGGAACTGGTGGTACTGGATCGAGGACACGCACAGGAAGCCTGGTGCGGGGAGCTGCTACCGGAGGACTGGAGTGTGGAGGTGGCACAGGATGGGCTAGACCGTGAAGGCGTACTGGAGATCTTGAGAGCAGTGTTGGCACAGGACGTGCACAAGGCTAGGGATGTGCACAGGAGGCCTGGTGCGTGAGGCTGGCACCAACTTCACCAGCCGACTAACACGCACCTCAGGACCAAGTATGGAGCGCTAACCCAGGTGCCATCAAATCCCCAACACGTTCCGTCGGGCGAATTCCATGCAAAAGCACCAACACAGCAACTCCCTCATTTCTCTCTCCTCCAATTTCCCCATTAACTCCTTCACAGTCTCGGTTTCGCTCACCTCCAACACCGGCTCTGGTTCTGGTCTCCTCCTTGGCTCCTCACGATAAACAGGGAGAGTTGGCTCAGGTCTGACCCCTGACTCTGCCACACTCTCCCTGAGCCTCCCCCAAGACATTTTTGGGGCTGATTCTCAAGCTTCCATCCGCTACGCCGTGCTGCCTCCTCATATCTGCGCCTCTCAGCTTTCGCCGCCTCCAGTTCTTCCTTGGGGCGGCGATATTCTCCAGGCTGAGCCCAGGGTCCTTTACCGTCCAGTTCTTCCTCCCATGTCCATTTCTCCAGGTGGTGCAGCCTCTCCCACTGCAGCTGCTGCTGCTCCTGCTGCTGCTGCCTCTGTTGCCTCTCCTGTGGCTCCTGCCTGTTAACACGCTGCTTGGTCCGTTGGTGGTGGGTGATTCTGTAACGGTTTTCTAGGTGTGGTGAAGGAGAGTCGGACCAAAACGCAGCGTGTAGATTGCGATCCATGTTTAATGGAAAAAACACACGTAAACACGAATCAATACAAAACACTACAGAAACAAATAAATGTAACGAAAACCGAAAACAGCCTATACTTGTGTCAACTAACACAGAACAAGGACATCAGGACACTAAGGACAATCACCCACGACAAACTCAAAGAATATGGTTGCCTAAATATGGTTCCCAATCAGAGACAACGATAAGCACCTGCCTCTGATTGAGAACCACTCCAGACAGCCATAGACTTTGCTAGATAACCCCACTAGCTACAATCCCAAATACATAATAATCACATACCCAAGAATATTTATGTAGAAAAGGCCAATGGAGTTGGTGGAATAATCCTTTAATTCATGTCCATTTACTCAGCTGGGCCAGTGGCGCTTTAATTAGGTCAGGTGGAAATGTCCGACAGATCTCAACTCCATAAAATGAGGAAATTGCCATCGCCTGATCTCGCTGCTTTCTCTTCCTTAACTCCATCTGTATTTTGTATGTATAAATGAACAACGACCGTGACGCTATATACCAAATGTGCTGACACAAGCACCTAACATAGACAATCACCCAACAATGACAACACAGGCTACCTAAATATGGTTCCCAATCAGAGACAACGACTAACACCGGCCTCTGATTGAAAACCATATCAGGCCAAACACAGAAAAGACAAACTAGACATACAGCATAGAATGTTCACTCAGATCACCCCCATACCAACCAAAACCTATAAACATACATAGCAAACTATGGTCAGGGCCTGACACACCCATACCAACCAAACCCTATAAACATACATAGTAAACTATGGTCAGGGTGTGACACCCCCATACCAACCAAACCCTATAAACATACATAGTAAACTATGGTCAGGGCCTGACACACCCATACCAACCAAAACCTATAAACATACATAACAAACTATGGTCAGGGGGTGACACACCCATACCAACCAAAACCTATAAACATACATAACAAACTATGGTCCGGGCCTGACACACCCATACCAACCAAAACCTATAAACATACATAGTAAACTATGGTCAGGGCCTGACACACCCATACCAACCAAACCCTATAAACATACATAGCAAACTATGGTCAGGGCCTGACACACCCATACCAACCAAACCCTATAAACATACATAGCAACCTATGGTCCGGGTGTGACACAAACCTATTGGGAATTCTTGATCAATCAAAATGTACCTGTTTTCCGTATAGAATGACTTGTATACAGATTATATTACAACTTTTTGTGTTTTGACTTAGTGGTTGTTTCTTTACTAACTAGGAAAACTCAACAGTGTGTAAGTCTGAGAAACATTATTGAGCTGGTTGGTTTATTGTTGTTGAAAGCTTGAAATGTACACACATTGAGAAGTGATATTGCAGCAACAGTTTTAAAGTGGGTAATCTTATCATATATATATATATATAAATGCATGTTTGAATTAGAGCTCCTTTAAAGTGTTTTAGATGATGATAATAATGTTATATTATTTTTATAATAATACATATCTGCAAACCAAATGTATTTCTGAAAAGCCCTTTTTGCATCTTCAATAGTTGTAGATGTTCCAACGTTCGTAGATGATCCTCAGGGGCATCTAACAACCTGGGTTGTTGTAGTGGGTTTATAACAAGTGTTTATAACAACCTGGGTTGTTGTAGAGTGGGTTTATAACAACCTGGGTTGTTGTAGAGTGGGTTTATAACAACCTGGGTTGTTGTTGGGTTATAACAACCTGGGTTGTTGTAGAGTGGGTTTATAACAACCTGGGTTGTTGTAGAGTGGGTTTATAACAACCTGGGTTGTTGTAGAGTAGTTTATAACAACCTGGGTTGTTGTAGAGTGGGTTTATAACAACCTGGGTTGTTGTAGAGTGGGTTTATAACAACCTGGGTTGTTGTAGAGTGGGTTTATAACAACCTGGGTTGTTGTAGAGTGGGTTTATAACAACCTGGGTTGTTGTAGAGTGGGTTTATAACAACCTGGGTTGTTGTAGAGTGGGTTTATAACAACCTGGGTTGTTGTAGAGTGGGCTTATAACAACCTGGGTTGTTGTAGAGTGGGCTTATAACAACCTGGGTTGTTGTAGAGTGGGTTTATAACAACCTGGGTTGTTGTAGAGTGGGCTTATAACAACCTGGGTTGTTGTAGAGTGGGCTTATAACAACCTGGGTTGTTGTAGAGTGGGTTTATAACAACCTGGGTTGTTGTAGAGTGGGTTTATAACAACCTGGGTTGTTGTAGAGTGGGCTTATAACAACCTGGGTTGTTGTAGAGTGGGTTTATAACAACCTGGGTTGTTGTAGAGTGGGCTTATAACAACCTGGGTTGTTGTAGAGTGGGCTTATAACAACCTGGGTTGTTGTAGAGTGGGTTTATAACAACCTGGGTTGTTGTAGAGTGGGTTTATAACAACCTGGGTTGTTGTAGAGTGGGTTTATAACAACCTGGGTTGTTGTAGAGTGGGCTTATAACAACCTGGGTTGTTGTAGAGTGGGCTTATAACAACCTGGGTTGTTGTAGAGTGGGCATATAACAACCTGGGTTGTTGTAGAGTGGGCTTATAACAACCTGGGTTGTTGTAGAGTGGGCTTATAACAACCTGGGTTGTTGTAGAGTGGGCTTATAACAACCTGGGATGTTGTAGAGTGGGCTTATAACAACCTGGGCTTATAACAACCTGGGTTGTTGTAGAGTGGGCTTATAACAAACCTGGGTTGTTGTAGAGTGGGCTTATAACAACCTGGGTTGTTGTAGAGTGGGCTTATAACAACCTGGGTTGTTGTAGAGTGGGCTTATAACAACCTGGGATGTTGTAGAGTGGGCTTATAACAACCTGGGTTGTTGTAGAGTGGGCTTATAACAACCTGGGTTGTTGTAGAGTGGGGTTATAACAACCTGGGATGTTGTAGAGTGGGCTTATAACAACCTGGGTTGTTGTAGAGTGGGCTTATAACAACCTGGGTTGTTGTAGAGTGGGTTTATAACAACCTGGGTTGTTGTAGAGTGGGCTTATAACAACCTGGGATGTTGTAGAGTGGGTTTATAACAACCTGGGTTGTTGTAGAGTGGGTTCAACACTCAGGAGTCAATGTCCTAGTCTTTTTCATAGCCTGTGAGAGAGAATATATTCCACAGCCTTGGTTTCTAATCATACTTTCTAATCAATAAGTGGGTCAAGTTGACCCTAAGAGGGCAGAAGTTATTGTTTACAAACAGTGTGAATAAAAAAACCTTGTTTCATTGTATAAATAGTCTTCATTTTTAAAAACATACATGTAAATGCCTAGAATTAATACCTCTGGTGATTCTGCGCAATGCACTTGGTCCACAGTTGTGCGTTGGTTGTTGGGGCGTGGAATGTGTTAATAATAAAAAATAACTAAATTAAACGTTGTCCCCCCTCCTGTTTAAAACACAAATAACTTGTGTACAGTCGCTTCCCAATCACTTATGTCCAGTAGCCTTCAGAAATATCTATTAGGAGGGATTCACTTATTCACATCTCTTTTTTAATCTGTCCTGGCAGCTAAATATTCGGGCCTGTGGGTTTGCGCTAAAGCTGTGGTAACATAGTGTTAAAGTATATGCTCCATGTTCTGTCCCTAACTATCGAAAGCACGGAATGAGTTTCGGGAGATATCCTGTATGCAACACCCTGTATATTTGGTTTAGAGAACAATGGCTGTGAATTCAAACAACAGGAGGGGATGTCGAGACATTCTGTCTACAACCGGGGTGGGGGGCACCGGGCTCTGCTTAGAGATATCAATGTTTAACCCTGGGGTGGGGGGCACCGGGCTCTGCTTAGAGATATCAATGTTTAACCCTGGGGGGGGGGCACCGGGCTCTGCTTAGAGATATCAATGTTTAACCCTGGGGGGTAGGGGGCACCGGGGCTCTGCTTAGAGATATCAATGTTTAACCCTGGGGTGGGGGGGTGGGGGCACCGGGCTCTGCTTAGAGATATCAATGTTTAACCCCGGGGTGGGGGCACCGGGCTCTGCTTAGAGATATCAATGTTTAACCCTGGGGTGGGGGGCACCGGGCTCTGCTTAGAGATATCAATGTTTAACCCTGGGGTGGGGGGCACCGGGCGCTGATTAGAGATATCAATGTTTAACCCTGGGGTGGGGGAACCGGGCTCTGCTTAGAGATATCAATGTTTAACCCTGGGGTGGGGGGGAGGCACCGGGCTCTGCTTAGAGATATCAATGTTTAACCCTGGGGTGGGGGTGGGGGGCACCGGGCTCTGCTTAGAGATATAGATGTTTAACCCCTGGGGGGCACCGGGCTCTGCTTAGAGATATCAATGTTTAACCCCTGGGGGGCACCGGGCTCTGCTTAGAGATATCAATGTTTAACCCGGGGTGGGGGGCACCCTGCTGCTCTGCTTAGAGATATCAATGTTTAACCCTGGGGTGGGGGGCACCGGGGCTCTGCTTAGAGATATCAATGTTTAACCCCGGGGGGCACCGGGCTCTGCTTAGAGATATCAATGTTTAACCCCGGGGTGGGGGGGGCACCGGGCTCTGCTTAGAGATATCAATGTTTAACCCTGGGGTGGGGGGCACGGGCTCTGCTTAGAGATATCAATGTTTAACCCCGGGGTGGGGGGGCACCGGGCTCTGCTTAGAGATATCAATGTTTAACCCCGGGGTGGGGGTGGGGGGCACCGGGCTCTGCTTAGAGATATCAATGTTTAACCCCGGGGTGGGGGTGGGGGGCACCGGGCTCTGCTTAGAGATATCAATGTTTAACCCCGGGGTGGGGGGGGGGGCACCGGGCTCTGCTTAGAGATATCAATGTTTAACCCCGTGGGGGAGGGGGGGCACCGGGCTCTGCTTAGAGATATCAATGTTTAACCCGGGGAGGGGGCACCGGGCTCTGCTTAGAGATATCAATGTTTAACCCCGGGGTGGGGGTGGGGGGCACCGGGCTCTGCTTAGAGATATCAATGTTTAACCCTGGGGTGGGGGGCACCGGGCTCTGCTTAGAGATATCAATGTTTAACCCCGGGGGTGGGGGGGCACCGGGCTCTGCTTAGAGATATCAATGTTTAACCCCTGGGGGCACCGGGCTCTGCTTAGAGATATAGATGTTTAACCCCGGGGGCACCGGGCTCTGCTTAGAGATATCAATGTTTAACCCTGGGGTGGGGGGCACCGGGCGCTGATTAGAGATATCAATGTTTAACCCTGGGGTGGGGGCACCGGGCGCTGATTAGAGATATCAATGTTTAACCCCGGGTGGGGGGCACCGGGCGCTGATTAGAGATATCAATGTTTAACCCCGGGGTGGGGGGGGGCACCGGGCTCTGCTTAGAGATATCAATGTTTAACCCGGGGTGGGGGGCACCGGGCTCTGCTTAGAGATATCAATGTTTAACCCCTGGGGTGGGGGCACCGGGCTCTGCTTAGAGATATCAATGTTTAACCCCTGGGGGGCACCGGGCTCTGCTTAGAGATATCAATGTTTAACCCTGGGGTGGGGGCACCGGGCTCTGCTTAGAGATATCAATGTTTAACCCTGGGGTGGGGGGCACCGGGCTCTGCTTAGAGATATCAATGTTTAACCCTGGGGTGGGGGGCACCGGGCTCTGCTTAGAGATATCAATGTTTAACCCTGGGGTGGGGGGCACCGGGCTCTGCTTAGAGATATCAATGTTTAACCCCGGGGTGGGGGGCACCGGGCTCTGCTTAGAGATATCAATGTTTAACCCTGGGGGGCACCGGGCTCTGCTTAGAGATATCAATGTTTAACCCTGGGGTGGGGGGCACCAAGGCTCTGCTTAGAGATATCAATGTTTAACCCCGTGGGGGCACCTGGGCTCTGCTTAGAGATATCAATGTTTAACCCCGGGTGGTCGGCAGATATCTGGACATGGCTTATGCATGATAGTGCACACCTTGGTTTCAAACGGTTCTCTACAGATAGAATGGGGCTACATGCTTGGGCCCCTGTTGAACACACACACACCCTTTGTTTTTGAAACGCACACACACACACTCCTGCTGCTCCGCCACACACACACTCCTGCTGCTCCGTCACACACTCCTGCTGCTCCGTCACACACACACTCCTGCTGCTCCGTCACACACTCCTGCTGCTCCGTCACACACACACTCCTGCTGCTCCGTCACACTTTAAAGGTATTTTTGTGAAACACACTCCTGCTGCTCCGTCACACACACACTCCTGCTGCTCCGTCACACACACACTCCTGCTGCTCCGTCACACGCACACTCCTGCTGCTCCGTCACACGCACACTCATGCTGCTCCGTCACACACTCCTGCTGCTCCGTCACACACACACTCATGCTGCTCCGTCACACACTCCTGCTGCTCCGTCACACACACACTCATGCTGCTCCGTCACACACTCCTGCTGCTCCGTCACACACACACTCTTGCTGCTCCGTCACACGCACACTCATGCTGCTCCGTCACACACTCCTGCTGCTCCGTCACACACACACTCATGCTGCTCCGTCACACACTCCTGCTGCTCCGTCACACACACACTCATGCTGCTCCGTCACACACTCCTGCTGCTCCGTCACACACACACTCCTGCTGCTCCGCCACACACACACTCCTGCTGCTCCGTCACACACACACTCCTGCTGCTCCGCCACACACACACTCCTGCAGCTCCGCCACACACACACTCCTGCTGCTCCGTCACACGCACACTCACGCTGCTCCGTCACACACACACTCCTGCTGCTCCGTCACACGCACACTCCTGCTGCTCCGTCACACGCACACTCATGCTGCTCCGTCACACACACAATCCTGCTGCTCCGTCACACGCACACTCATGCTGCTCCGCCACACACTCCTGCTGCTCCATCAGAAACACACTCCTGCTGCTCCGTCACACACACACTCCTGCTGCTCCGTCACACGCACACTCCTGCTGCTCCGTCACACGCACACTCCTGCTGCACCCCGATTTTCCGTGTCTTTTTCTTGGTGACAGACCGGGGTGATGAAAGGACATTTTCCTATCGTTAAAGGGTGAGATACTGTTTTAAAACCAGTGATTTAATTAATTACAAAATATTTAGTACAAACGTTTTAAAGACGTGTTAGAATTAATGACCAAATTGTACTACTATTTAAACATGCATCATTAGTGTTTTATGTAAAGACATTGGAGGCCGAAAGTTGTACATTATTACAAACTTTATAACATACCATTGTAGGAAAGACTATAAATTGCTTCTGAGAATCTACGTCTAACAGTCTAACAGTCGCTTCCCAATCACTTATGTCCAGTAGCCTTCAGAAATATCTATTAGGAGGGATTCACTTATTCACACCTCTTTTTTAATCTGTCCTGGCAGCTAAATATTCGGGGCTGTGGGTTTGTGCTAAAGCTGTGGTAACATAGTGTTAAAGTATATGCTCCACGTTCTGTCCCTAACTAGGAGGTGTTTCGAGACATGTTTTGTTTTATAATGGTTACATGTTCAGTACACACCCCTGCATTCTATATTATTAAGTAGGCTGTTGGTCTTTGAGGTCCGTTATGTCAATTTGCCTTTATACATCTCATTGACCTACTGTCAACTCCCTCAGTTGTAAACATCTACAATAATCATTAGACGTACGCGTCAGAGTTATCATACCCCGTGTCGGGGTTTGTACAGAGTTGGTTAAATCAGCTCTTTGCTCCCCCCTTACATGGGTAATAATCTCCAAGCTGCTCTAAACGGTGATGTTTTTGGTGTCTCTAGGTTCATCTCTAGACTGTTGAATGAGGCCTGTTACAACTTTCTTACAAAACCTTTAAAGGTAGTTTGTGAAACCATTCAGTCGTGGATGTATGTAAAACATATTTAACACGTATTGCAGGTTACAGAAGCCTCCTGTTGTACTATGAATCGCCCCTCATCCCTGTTAGATCTTGATGTGTTGGTTCTCTATGTATGTACATGTTTATAATCCACATAGTGGGAATATTGTTTTCCATAAAGTCAATAACCCCCCTAAACCCCCTCTTCCCCTATCGTTAAAGCGTGAGATACATTTTTAAAACCAGTGATTTAAATACACCTGTTGGTTAAGGGCTTGTAAGTAAGGCTTTCCCTGTAAGGTCTACACCTGTTGGTTAAGGGCTTGTAAGTAAGGCTTTCCCTGTAAGGTCTACACCTGTTGGTTAAGGGCTTGTAAGTCAAGGCTTTCCCTGTAAGGTCTACACCTGTTGTATTTGGCGCATGTGACAAATACAATTTGATTTGATTAGATTTTTAATTACACATGATATTTTGCCACGGACACATTTGATTTCTCGATCGGAAGTTGTATTATTTCAAATGCAGAATAGGTATTTATTTAGTATTTACAGATGCTCAAAAGGAGCAATTTGAAATACATTCTGACTGTGCTCGATTCCTTCAGCTTGATGTGCCTGTTCTGAAGCTCACTACCGAGTTTGGAACTCAATAGTGAGTGTTACAACCGAGGACAGACGCGCTTCAGCCCTCAGCAGCCCCGTTCTGTGAGCTTGTGTGGCCTACCACTTTGCGACTGAGCCGTTGTTTCTCCTAGATGTTTCAACTTCACAATAACAGCATTTACAGTTGACTGGGGAATCTCTAGCAGGGCAGAAATGTGATGAACTGACTTTGTGGAAAGGTGGCATCCTATGACTGTGCCACGTTGAAAGTCACTGAGATTTTCATTAAGGCCATTCTACTGCTAATGTTTGTCTATGGAGACTGCATGGCTGTGTGCTCGATTTTATACACCTGTCATCAACAGGTGTGGCTGAAATAGCCAAATCCACAAATTTGAAGGGGTGTCCACATACTTAGTTTATATGTGTGTGTATATATATATATATAATACAATTAAGTAACCTTTATTTAACTAGGCAAGTCAGTTAAGAAGAAATGATTTATTACAATGACTGTCTACCAGGGAACAGTGGGTTAACTGCCTTGTTCAGGGGAACAGTGGGTTAACTGCCTTGTTCTGGGGAACAGTGGGTTAACTGCTTTTTTCAGGGGCAGAACAACAGATGTTTACCTTGTCAGCTCCTGTTACTGTCCCAACGCTAAAACCACTAGGTTACCTGCCGCACCAAAAGTGTAATATAGTGTAATAATATAGTGTAATATGCACATACATTTATTCTAACTAGACACAGACGCACATATCACGTCCACGTTGGTTTGCTAAACTCAAGCGCAGAAACACATTATCGGGTATAACGGTCGCCTCACGCCGAACTGCGCATGTGCAGGCCGTCAAATCAAAGACACTCCTTCGATATCAAGTCATTTTTGACTAAAATAATAACGTGCCAGTTTGTTACTTTCACGAAGTTGGAGTAATAACATGTTCAAATACTTAATACATTGGCTCAAATCTAGGTTTTGGCTTTAGATTTCGAGAAAATGTACAACTAAGGAATAATTTTTCACTTCTGACTTCTCAAACCCCAAATCACGGCATCGGTCGACTTCCTACAGTCTTCTTCCCAGCGGTCGAGGTAGACTCCGGATGTTGCGTCTGGGTTTAGGAATTCTGGGAATGTCATTTCCTCATGAAGTTGAAAGTAAGTTTGCAGGCGAATGCACTTACAAAATGGATGTTGAAACTGTGGCGCACATTTCTCGGCAACATTAGAAGTCGGGAAAAAAGTATTGATTTGAAGGAAAGACGAAAGACTCTGGTAAGTCTAGAGGCAAGATACAACTATTATAAAGTTAGGTCGTCATCAGACATTAAATAGTCAAGATTAGGTTTGATCTATGATCACTGATCATCATGTGTGTAGTGCGAGGGAGAACTTTCACTTTGAGAAGACACGAAGAAAATATTCTGATCAATTCTAAATAAATTATATTTAATTACCAGGTGAATGGTAACGTCACTGTTACAAAAAATATACATTTCTAATAAGATTTTAGGGCGGTTAGCTGAAGCTGAATAGTAAAAAAAATTGTAGGATGGATTTTATCCATCTTCTAAAACAGGGCTCTCCGATCCTGTTCCTGGAGAGATACCATCCTGTAGGTTTTCATCACTATTCAAAACTAGTCACCTGATTAAAATAATGAGTTGGTTTATAAGATAAATCATGCTATTTACAACTGGGATTGGAGTGAAACCCTACCGGAGGGTAGCGCTCCGGAAACAGGGTTGGAGAGACCTGTAATGATAGACTATTCAATAGGCTACATATGTCGATACAAACATTGATTGAATAAATGATGACGTAATTTACATAGTTTGCTGTGCTCCCTCACCTACAAAAAATACATCATTGCTTATCATGACGACCGACCTGATGGCCTCCGTTGAAAATGTTGTAAAAAATATCAGGCCTAGACTACATTCTCTGTCCTGCTACTGGTAGGACTATAACATTATGTGAACTGATCTGAACAGGTTTAGGCTGGTCATCTATGATATGTAGGTTATAGCTGAGGTATAGACCTCGATCTGCATATCACTAACAAACTGCTATTATACATTATAACCTAGTCTACTTTACATAATATAACATCTGCATATCACTAACAACCCACTACTATACATTATAACCTAGTCTACTTTACATAATATAACATATCACTAACAACCCACTACTATACATTATAACCTAGTATACTTTACATAATATAACATCTACACATCACTAACAACCCATTACTATACATTATAACCTAGTCTACTTTACATAATATAACATCTATATATCACTAACAACCCACAACTATACATTATAACCTATTATTATTATATAACCTATTATTATACAACCTATTATTGTTGCTGTACTGTCTATAACTACCTTAACAAACAGTGACTTATTATTATTATTATTATTATTATTATTATTGTTGCTGTACTGTCTATAACTACCTTAACAAACAGTGACTTATTATTATTATTGTTGCTGTACTGTCTAGAACTACCTTAACAAACAGTGACTTATTATTATTATTATTGACAGTTACTATGGAGATGAAATGTCACAACTACATATTCATGTGATGCATTACATCTTATGACTGTTTCTATGTCTGTTTGTAAATGTTTTATAAGAGATAGTTAATAAATGAGAACAATTGACATTCAAAAATTACTGTTAACCACAACCAACATGTTGGATCTCTGTTTAGGGGCCAGTGCACTAAAATGAGTCTCTCTGGGGAGAGAGAGGAGGGGGGCCCTGCCTCTAAAATGAGACACTCTGAGGAGAGAGAGGAGGGGGGCCCTGCCTCTAAAATGAGACACTCTGAGGAGAGAGAGGAGGGGGGCCCTGCCTCTAAAATGAGACACTCTGAGGAGAGAGAGGAGGGGGGCCCTGCCTCTAAAATGAGTCTCTCTGGGGAACATGACATCAAACCTAAGAGGTGAGATTACAATTGTGTTTAAAAACTATTGAGTGTTTATTTCCTAAATGCTATTTACACAGTTTTTCACCTTTTAAAAAAAAATCAGAAATAGTTGTTCTTGGCTACCTTCAATTACTGTCCTCGGATTTGTTATTAGTATATTTTAGATGTGTATGAAAATTAGTTTCTTAGCAAAACGCTATATATCCATTGTTTAGCTGAAATGGAATGTTTGTATCCTGTATATTTGACTGTGATATGTAGTTGTCTCACCTTGATATCTTAAGCACTTACTGTAAATCTCTCTGGATAAGAGCATCTGCTAAATCAGGGTTCTCAATCCGGGGTCTGTGGAGGTACTGCAGGGGTTCTCAATCCGGGGTCTGTGGAGGTACTGCAGGGGTTCTCAATCCGGGGTCTGTGGAGGTACTGCAGGGGTTCTCAATCCGGGTTCTGTGGAGGTACTGCAGGGGTTCTCAATCCGGGGTCTGTGGAGGTACTGCAGGGGTTCTCAATCCGGGGTCTGTGGAGGTACTGCAGGGGTTCTCAATCCGGGGTCTGTGGAGGTACTGCAGGGATTCTCAATCCGGGGTCTGTGGAGGTACTGCAGGGGTTCTCAATCCGGGGTCTGGGGAGGTACTGCAGGGGTTCTCAATCCGGGGTCTGTGGAGGTACTGCAGGGGTTCTCAATCCGGGGTCTGTGGAGGTACTGCAGGGGTTCTCAATCCGGGGTCTGTGGAGGTACTGCAGGGGTTCTCAATCCGGGGTCTGTGGAGGTACTGCAGGGGTTCTCAATCCGGGGTCTGTGGAGGTACTGCAGGGATTCTCAATCCGGGGTCTGTGGAGGTACTGCAGGGGTTCTCAATCTGGGGTCTGGGGAGGTACTGCAGGGTTCTCAATCCGGGGTCTGTGGAGGTACTGCAGGGGTTCTCAACCCGGGGTCTGTGGAGGTACTGCAGGGGTTCTCAATCCGGGGTCTGTGGAGGTACTGCAGGGGTTCTCAATCCGGGGTCTGTGGAGGTACTGCAGGGGTTCTCAATCCGGGGTCTGTGGAGGTACTGCAGGGGTTCTCAATCTGGGGTCTGTGGAGGTACTGCAGGGGTTCTCAATCTGGGGTCTGTGGAGGTACTGCAGGGTTCTCAATCCGGAGTCTGGGGAGGTACTGCAGGGGTTCTCAATCCGGGGTCTGTGGAGGTACTGCAGGGGTTCTCAATCCGGGGTCTGGGGAGGTACTGCAGGGGTTCTCAATCTGGGGTCTGTGGAGGTACTGCAGGGGTTCTCAATCCGGGGTCTGGGGAGGTACTGCAGGGGTTCTCAATCCGGGGTCTGCGGAGGTACTGCAGGGGTTCTCAATCCGGGGTCTGTGGAGGTACTGCAGGGGTTCTCAATCCGGGGTCTGGGGAGGTACTGCAGGGGTTCTCAATCCGGGGTCTGTGGAGGTACTGCAGGGGTTCCGCGGCACCCTGACTGTACTCGTTGCAATGTAAGACATTTGATAGGATTTTTACATGACAAAACCACTTTGCCTACTCTTAATTATTGCCTAATATAATGGAATGCATATTTTTTAACCAATTGTGATGGTTGTTACCGTTATATCAACACTCTCTTCACACCCGTTGAACAACTCTAAATATCTTTGGCATAGTAGGCATCAAGTCCCTTGCCAATAATGTTGCCTACAATGTTCATTTTCATTGAACACATATTACACCCCAGATACCTTCAATTGCCCAATTTATATTCATCCCCAATTTAGGAGTATTTTTTAACAATATGATGTTGCGCTCCAAAGAGAGAACTTGAAATAACATGATGTAGATAATTAAATCATCAAAAGAAAAACGTGTTTAGAAAATAAGGTTCCTTATAGAGCCAAAAAGGCTTCTATCACTTCCTTAAAATATGAAATCAATAAAAGTTATATATATTTTTGGGTTCAGTGAAGAAGAACCTCTAGAGTTCTGATCAACAAAAGGTTCATGTTTTGAGGATGTGAACCCAGCAGCCCTCCAGTGGTCAGATCAATTCCACCTGTTTTTTCCAGCGCCCGGCCCGGGATTCGAACCAGCCACCCTTCGGTCACAGCTCCAACTCCAGCCTGAGTTAATCTTCAGAAATAAGCATGAGTTAATCTGCCAAAATGAAGACAAAATGCTATGCAGACATGGTATCACTTGTTATGCATAATTATCATACATAACTCATCGCCAAAAGCACAAGACATACTGTTGCATGTAAGTCTATATTATTAATGGGTTGATCACATAGAAATATAAAACATTATTTTTAACTACTGCAATGCAATTACATGTGGCGCAGGAACCACTGACTCACTGCATTATTCTATAGTATTATCAAGACACCTGCTGTTAACTCTTAACTACTTAGGACACCTGCTGTTAACTCTTAACTACTTAGGACAGCTCACGAGGTGTCCTAAATATCTGCTGACTAGGTGGGACTAGAGACTTCATGCATAGCTTTAATTTATACCCATAAGTGTAAAATGTCTTTATTCTCAGCACTTATACGACCAATGTTCTACTCTGAGACACTTTGGCGATATGGACCCAGATCTCAACATATTGTAATAAAAAAAACAGAATGTTTGTTTAACATAATAATAAATAATTCATATTACTAATGTAACCCACTGAAAAGACTGGGTTTAGTTGATTGTGTTGCACTGATCATGTCCGCGTTCTGGAACTGTCCGCGTCCCCGTACAGAACTGTCCGCGTCCCCGTAAAGAACTGTCCGCGTCCCCGTTCGGTGTGGCGCCAAGTAGATTATCCGGTTACGCACAGAGTGGACTGAGGTGATCTTGGGGAATAACGCCGAAGTTTATTGTTCAATTTGCTTTTTTCTTTACGGTCAGAGACAGTGTGAGTGTAGCCAGATCCTTTTCACTCTCTATTCTTTTTTCATTTTGTGGTTCACTGGATTCATCATCATCGAGACGAAAGACAGACGAAGGACCTGCTAGCTAGTCGGTACAGCTCGGTAAGCTAGCTAGCTACTCTACCAGCAGCCTCCTAGTTATCCTAGCTAGTCGGTACAGCTCGGCAAGGTAGCTAGCTACTCTACCAGCAGCATCCTAGTTATCCTAGCTAGTCGGTACAGCTCGGTAAGCTAGCTAGCTACTCTACCAGCAGCATCCTAGTTATCCTAGCTAGTTGGTACAGCTCGGTAAGCTAGCTAGCTACTCTACCAGCAGCATCCTAGTTATCCTAGCCAGTCGGTACAGCTCGGTAAGTTAGCTAGCTACTCTACCAGCAGCATCCTAGTTATCCTAGCTAGTCGGTACAGCTCGGTAAGTTAGCTAGCTACTCTACCAGCAGCATCCTAGTTATCCTAGCTAGTCGGTACAGCTCGGTAAGCTAGCTAGCTACTCTACCAGCAGCCTCCTAGTTATCCTAGCTAGTCGGTACAGCTCGGCAAGGTAGCTAGCTACTCTACCAGCAGCATCCTAGTTATCCTAGCTAGTCGGTACAGCTCGGTAAGCTAGCTAGCTACTCTACCAGCAGCATCCTAGTTATCCTAGCTAGTCGGTACAGCTCGGTAAGCTAGCTAGCTACTCTACCAGCAGCATCCTAGTTATCCTAGCTAGTCGGTACAGCTCGGTAAGCTAGCTAGCTACTCTACCAGCAGCATCCTAGTTATCCTAGCTACTCGGTACAGCTCGGTAAGTTAGCTAGCTACTCTACCAGCAGCATCCTAGTTATCCTAGCTAGTCGGTACAGCTCGGTAAGTTAGCTAGCTACTCTACCAGCAGCATCCTAGTTATCCTAGCTAGTCGGTACAGCTCGGTAAGCTAGCTAGCTACTCTACCAGCAGCATCCTAGTTATCCTAGCTAGTCGGTACAGCTCGGTAAGCTAGCTAGCTACTCTACCAGCAGCATCCTAGTTATCCTAGCTAGTCGGTACAGCTCGTTAAGCTAGCTAGCTACTCTACCAGCAGCGTCCTAGTTACCATAGCTACCACTACATCATCACCGGCTGTCTGCATTTCTTGTGGACCGATGGAGCTCCCCGGTTGTTTCTTCCACCTGTTAAATCCCGGTGAGGCTTCTCCCTCTCTCGTTGACGGATGCTGGCTACCTCTGTCCGGTTCTCCTCTCTTCACTAGATGGACGGTAACTTTAGTGTTTAAACCCTCTGTGTCCAAGGACCAAACTTTTGAATATTATTTTCAGGGCGCCTCAATAGCAGGTATTGAACCCCAGGTAAATAATCACTAGTCAGAACCTCAACCTTAGTATACATTCATTATAAAAATCATCTTAATATCTGATATTGTGAGTAAACAACCTCGAGAGTGCGTCTTCCAGCCCTCTAATAAATGACATAATTCAACCCTCCCGGTTAGTAAATTTACCTCAACATGCCCCCGGAGAAGGCAGAGTAACGAAACCAGCCTTTTAGCGGGGCTGACAGACTGACTACAACGCTCGCGTCGCTAAATTAATTTCGTTATTAAAAATGACACACTGCTCGCGCCATTAACTAACGTCTGGAAGTCCGTTCTATTTGTGAAACTCTTCTTATGTTTCCCCATCTGAGCTCAGAGTAGATGAGAGATGTAATGTTTGTCTCTGTTGTGTTGAAGCCCAATCAAGCAGGAGAGACCAGCCTCCCCTGTTCCCAGCTGTGTGTCCATGAAGAGTGACCAGTCTATGGAACTACCTATACAGTTTAGAGAGGGAGACTTTTCTACCGAACAAAGGTAAGAAGAACTCATGGGTCATGGTCAGTGAGTTAAACAACACTGTTTCTAGTCATTTCTCCTCCCATTTTCCCATTTATTGTTGTTTTCATAATCCATAGGCTAATCATTTTGTCCATTTGCATAGTCCTAAAACAAACACAACATTCCCTCCCTCCCTGTGTGTGTGTGTGTTTGTGTGTGTGTGCACTCCCTGGATGAGGAGTGGTAATCTCTATCCTGATTTTCTAGTCACTTTTACCTCTACCTACATGTACATATTATCTCAATTATAGCCTCATTACCTCAACTACCTGGTACCCTGCACATTGACTCAGTACTGGTACTCCTTATAGTCTCATTATTACCTCAACTACCTGGTACCCTGCACATTGACTCAGTACTGATACTCCTTATAGTCTCATTATTATCACAACTACCTGGTACTGTCTATGAACAGTATACTGTTCCCATCTGTCTGTCTATGAACAGAGTATACTGTTCCCAGCTGTCTGTCTATGAACAGAGTATACTGTTCCCAGCTGTCTGTCTATGAACAGAGTATACTGTTCCCAGCTGTCTGTCTGTGAACAGAGTATACTGTTCCCAGCTGTCTGTCTATGAACAGAGTATACTGTTCCCAGCTGTCTGTCTATGAACAGAGTATACTGTTCCCAGTTGTCTGTCTGTGAACAGAGTATACTGTTCCCATCTGTCTGTCTATGAACAGAGTATACTGTTCCCCTGTCTATGAACAGAGTATACTGTTCCCATCTGTCTGTCTATGAACAGAGTATACTGTTCCCATCTGTCTGTCTATGAACAGAGTATACTGTTCCCAGTTGTCTGTCTATGAACAGAGTATACTGTTCCCAGCTGTCTGTCTGTGAACAGAGTATACTGTTCCCAGCTGTCTGTCTGTGAACAGAGTATACTGTTCCCATCTGTCTGTCTGTGAACAGAGTATACTGTTCCCAGCTGTCTGTCTGTGAACAGAGTATACTGTTCCCCTGTCTATGAACAGAGTATACTGTTCCCCTGTCTATGAACAGAGTATACTGTTCCCCTGTCTGTGAACAGAGTATACTGTTCCCAGCTGTCTGTCTGTGAACAGAGTATACTGTCCCCAGCTGTCTGTCTATGAACAGAGTATACTGTTCCCAGCTGTCTGTCTATGAACAGAGTATACTGTTCCCATCTGTCTGTCTATGAACAGAGTATACTGTTCCCCTGTCTGTGAACAGAGTATACTGTTCCCCTGTCTATGAACAGAGTATACTGTTCCCCTGTCTGTGAACAGTGTATACTGTTCCCCTGTCTATGAACAGTGTATACTGTTCCCATCTGTCTGTCTATGAACAGAGTATACTGTTCCCAGCTGTCTGTCTATGAACAGAGTATACTGTTCCCAGCGGTCTGTCTATGAACAGAGTATACTGTTCCCAGCTGTCTGTCTATGAACAGAGTATACTGTTCCCAGCTGTCTGTCTATGAACAGAGTATACTGTTCCCAGCTGTCTGTCTATGAACAGAGTATACTGTTCCCAGCTGTCTGTCTGTGAACAGAGTATACTGTTCCCAGCTGTCTGTCTATGAACAGAGTATACTGTTCCCAGCTGTCTGTCTATGAATAGAGTATACTGTTCCCCTGTCTGTGAACAGAGTATACTGTTCCCCTGTCTATGAACAGAGTATACTGTTCCCCTGTCTATGAACAGAGTATACTGTTCCCCTGTCTATGAACAGAGTATACTGTACTGTTATGAACCCCTGTCTATGAACAGAGTATACTGTTCCCCTGTCTATGAACAGAGTATACTGTTCCCAGCTGTCTGTCTGTGAACAGAGTATACTGTTCCCAGCTGTCTGTCTGTGAACAGAGTATACTGTTCCCAGCTGTCTGTCTGTGAACAGAGTATACTGTTCCCAGCTGTCTGTCTATGAACAGAGTATACTGTTCCCAGCTGTCTGTCTATGAACAGAGTATACTGTTCCCAGCTGTCTGTCTGTGAACAGAGTATACTGTTCCCAGCTGTCTGTCTATGAACAGAGTATACTGTTCCCAGCTGTCTGTCTATGAACAGAGTATACTGTTCCCCTGTCTATGAACAGAGTATACTGTTCCCCTGTCTATGAACAGAGTATACTGTTCCCCTGTCTATGAACAGAGTATACTGTTCCCCTGTCTATGAACAGAGTATACTGTTCCCCTGTCTATGAACAGAGTATACTGTTCCCCTGTCTATGAACAGAGTATACTGTTCCCCTGTCTATGAACAGAGTATACTGTTCCCAGCTGTCTGTCTGTGAACAGAGTATACTGTTCCCAGCTGTCTGTCTGTGAACAGAGTATACTGTTCCCAGCTGTCTGTCTGTGAACAGAGTATACTGTTCCCAGCTGTCTGTCTGTGAACAGAGTATACTGTTCCCAGCTGTCTGTCTATGAACAGAGTATACTGTTCCCAGCTGTCTGTCTATGAGCAGAGTATACTGTTCCCAGCTGTCTGTCTGTGAACAATGAGTTCTCCATGGATCGTCCTGTTAATTCCAGTGGTGGATCAAAATGTCTCTCTCTCTCCTTTATCTCTGTAGTGGATGGTCTACTCTGTTAGAGGATCAGTATCTCTCTCTCCTTTATCTCTGTAGTGGATGGTCTACTCTGTTAGAGGATCAGTATCTCTCTCCTTTATCTCTGTAGTGGATGGTCTACTCTGTTAGAGGATCAGTATCTCTCTCTCCTTTATCTCTGTAGTGGATGGTCTACTCTGTTAGAGGATCAGTATCTCTCTCCTTTATCTCTGTAGTGGATGGTCTACTCTGTTAGAGGATCAGTATCTCTCTCTCTCCTTTATCTCTGTAGTGGATGGTCTACTCTGTTAGAGGATCAGTATCTCTCTCCTTTATCTCTGTAGTGGATGGTCTACTCTGTTAGAGGATCAGTATCTCTCTCCTTTATCTCTGTAGTGGATGGTCTACTCTGTTAGAGGATCAGTATCTCTCTCCTTTATCTCTGTAGTGGATGGTCTACTCTGTTAGAGGATCAGTATCTCTCTCTCCTTTATCTCTGTAGTGGATGGTCTACTCTGTTAGAGGATCAGTATCTCTCTCCTTTATCTCTGTAGTGGATGGTCTACTCTGTTAGAGGATCAGTATCTCTCTCTCTCTCCTTTATCTCTGTAGTGGATGGTCTTCTCTGTTAGAGGATCAGTATCTCTCTCCTTTATCTCTGTAGTGGATGGTCTACTCTGTTAGAGGATCAGTATCTCTCTCCTTTATCTCTGTAGTGGATGGTCTACTCTGTTAGAGGATCAGTATCTCTCTCCTTTATCTCTGTAGTGGATGGTCTACTCTGTTAGAGGATCAGTATCTCTCTCTCCTTTATCTCTGTAGTGGATGGTCTACTCTGTTAGAGGATCAGTATCTCTCTCTCTCCTTTATCTCTGTAGTGGATGGTCTACTCTGTTAGAGGATCAGTATCTCTCTCTCTCCTTTATCTCTGTAGTGGATGGTCTACTCTGTTAGAGGATCAGTATCTCTCTCCTTTATCTCTGTAGTGGATGGTCTACTCTGTTAGAGGATCAGTATCTCTCTCCTTTATCTCTGTAGTGGATGGTCTACTCTGTTAGAGGATCAGTATCTATCTCCTTTATCTCTGTAGTGGACGGTCTACTCTGTTAGAGGATCAGTATCTCTCTCCTTTATCTCTGTAGTGGATGGTCTACTCTGTTAGAGGATCAGTATCTCTCTCTCTCTCCTTTATCTCTGTAGTGGATGGTCTACTCTGTTAGAGGATCAGTATCTCTCTCCTTTATCTCTGTAGTGGATGGTCTACTCTGTTAGAGGATCAGTATCTCTCTCCTTTATCTCTGTAGTGGATGGTCTACTCTGTTAGAGGATCAGTATCTCTCTCTCTCCTTTATCTCTGTAGTGGATGGTCTACTCTGTTAGAGGATCAGTATCTCTCTCTCTCTCCTTTATCTCTGTAGTGGATGGTCTACTCTGTTAGAGGATCAGTATCTCTCTCTCTCTCCTTTATCTCTGTAGTGGATGGTCTACTCTGTTAGAGGATCAGTATCTCTCTCTCCTTTATCTCTGTAGTGGATGGTCTACTCTGTTAGAGGATCAGTATCTCTCTCCTTTATCTCTGTAGTGGATGGACTACTCTGTTAGAGGATCAGTATCTCTCTCCTTTATCTCTGTAGTGGATGGTCTACTCTGTTAGAGGATCAGTATCTCTCTCTCTCCTTTATCTCTCTAGTGGATGGTCTACTCTGTTAGAGGATCAGTATCTCTCTCCTTTATCTCTGTAGTGGATGGTCTACTCTGTTAGAGGATCAGTATCTCTCTCTCCTTTATCTCTGTAGTGGATGGTCTACTCTGTTAGAGGATCAGTATCTCTCTCTCTCTCCTTTATCTCTGTAGTGGATGGTCTACTCTGTTAGAGGATCAGTATCTCTCTCCTTTATCTCTGTAGTGGATGGTCTACTCTGTTAGAGGATCAGTATCTCTCTCTCCTTTATCTCTGTAGTGGATGGTCTACTCTGTTAGAGGATCAGTATCTCTCTCCTTTATCTCTGTAGTGGATGGTCTACTCTGTTAGAGGATCAGTATCTCTCTCTCTCTCCTTTATCTCTGTAGTGGATGGTCTTCTCTGTTAGAGGATCAGTATCTCTCTCCTTTATCTCTGTAGTGGATGGTCTACTCTGTTAGAGGATCAGTATCTCTCTCTCCTTTATCTCTGTAGTGGATGGTCTACTCTGTTAGAGGATCAGTATCTCTCTCTCCTTTATCTCTGTAGTGGATGGTCTACTCTGTTAGAGGATCAGTATCTCTCTCTCCTTTATCTCTGTAGTGGATGGTCTACTCTGTTAGAGGATCAGTATCTCTCTCTCTCCTTTATCTCTGTAGTGGATGGTCTACTCTGTTAGAGGATCAGTATCTCTCTCCTTTATCTCTGTAGTGGATGGTCTTCTCTGTTAGAGGATCAGTATCTCTCTCTCTCCTTTATCTCTGTAGTGGATGGTCTACTCTGTTAGAGGATCAGTATCTCTCTCCTTTATCTCTGTAGTGGATGGTCTACTCTGTTAGAGGATCAGTATCTCTCTCCTTTATCTCTGTAGTGGATGGTCTACTCTGTTAGAGGATCAGTATCTCTCTCCTTTATCTCTGTAGTGGATGGTCTACTCTGTTAGAGGATCAGTATCTCTCTCCTTTATCTCTGTAGTGGATGGTCTACTCTGTTAGAGGATCAGTATCTCTCTCCTTTATCTCTGTAGTGGATGGTCTACTCTGTTAGAGGATTAGTATCTCTCTCTCTCTCCTTTATCTCTGTAGTGGATGGTCTACTCTGTTAGAGGATCAGTATCTCTCTCTCTCCTTTATCTCTGTAGTGGATGGTCTACTCTGTTAGAGGATCAGTATCTCTCTCTCTCTCTCCTTTATCTCTGTAGTGGATGGTCTACTCTGTTAGAGGATCAGTATCTCTTTCTCTCTCTCCTTTATCTCTGTAGTGGATGGTCTACTCTGTTAGAGGATCAGTATCTCTCTCTCCTTTATCTCTGTAGTGGATGGTCTACTCTGTTAGAGGATCAGTATCTCTCTCTCCTTTATCTCTGTAGTGGATGGTCTACTCTGTTAGAGGATCAGTATCTCTCTCTCTCTCCTTTATCTCTGTAGTGGATGGTCTACTCTGTTAGAGGATTAGTATCTCTCTCTCTCTCCTTTATCTCTGTAGTGGATGGTCTACTCTGTTAGAGGATTAGTATCTCTCTCTCTCTCCTTTATCTCTGTAGTGGATGGTCTACTCTGTTAGAGGATCAGTATCTCTCTCTCCTTTATCTCTGTAGTGGATGGTCTACTCTGTTAGAGGATCAGTATCTCTCTCTCTCTCCTTTATCTCTGTAGTGGATGGTCTACTCTGTTAGAGGATCAGTATCTCTCTCCTTTATCTCTGTAGTGGATGGTCTACTCTGTTAGAGGATCAGTATCTCTCTCCTTTATCTCTGTAGTGGATGGTCTACTCTGTTAGAGGATCAGTATCTCTCTCTTCTTTATCTCTGTAGGGGATGGTCTACTCTGTTAGAGGATCAGTATCTATCTCTTCTTTATCTCTGTAGTGGATGGTCTACTCTGTTAGAGGATCAGTATCTCTCTCTTCTTTATCTCTGTAGTGGATGGTCTACTCTGTTAGAGGATCAGTATCTCTCTCTCTCCTTTATCTCTGTAGGGGATGGTCTACTCTGCCACAGGATCAGTCCAGGTGTGCAGTGTGTCAGCAGGTGCTGAGGGATCCAGTCTCTATCACCTGTGGACACAGGTTCTGCAGACAGTGCATCACCAGATACTGGGAGAAACCTGCTCCTTCAGGAGGCTATGACTGTCCTCAGTGTAGAAAGAGATCCAGAACACGTCCTGTACTACAGCCCCTGAGTGAACCCAATGATGCAAGAGGCTCTGAAAACAGTAAGGACACTTGCAGACCTGTGCTAAGTCAATACCTCAATATGATTAAGAGTTAACTACAATAATATGAGATAATATAAGTTACTGTAGTTGTGAAGGCCCACTTCATCCTGTTAACGAATGTGTCTGATACACATCCTTTTCTTCTTCCTTGTAGTGGATGACAGCCTGCAGAGAGCTGTAGTAAACCATAAAGACAGTCTGCAGAGAGCTGTAGTAAACCATAAAGACAGTCTGCAGAGAGCTGTGGTAAACCATAAAGACAGCCTGCAGAGAGCTGTAGTAAACCATGAAAACAGTCTGCAGAGAGCTGTAGTAAACCATGAAGACAGTCTGCAGAGAGCTGTAGTAAACCATAAAGACAGTCTGATAAGGAGGTATGAATATGTGATAGAAGGCATCGAAACAGCAGGGACTCAAACTCCCCTTAACAGGATTTACACAGAGCTCTACATCACAGAAGGAGAGAGTGAAGGGGTTAACGATGAACATGAGGTGTGGCAGCTAGAGACAGCATCCAGGACACCAACCTCACATGACACAGCAATCCACTGCAATGACATCTTTAAACCCTTAGCTGGCCAAGAGAGACGCATCAGAACTGTGCTGACGAAGGGCATCGCTGGCATCGGAAAAACAGTCTCTGTGCAGAAGTTCATCCTAGACTGGGCTGAAGGGAAGGCTAATCAAGATGTGGAGATCATATTTGTGCTTCCTTTCCGGGAGCTGAACTTGATCAACGATCGCCAGTACAGTCTTCTCAGACTTTTAAATGACTTCCACACAGAACTAGACAAAGGTAATGCAGAGAAACTCACTGCCTGTAAAGCTATGTTCATATTGGATGGTTTGGATGAAAGCAGATTTCCATTGGATTTCCAGCAGAATGAAAAGGTGTCTGATGTCACCCAGACATCATCTCTTGATGTTCTGATGACAAACCTCATCAAGGGGAATCTGCTTCCCTCTGCTCTCCTCTGGATAACTACCCGACCTGCAGCAGCCAATAAGATCCCTTCAGGGTGTGTTGACCAGGTGACAGAGGTACGAGGGTTCAATGACACACAGAAGGAGGAGTACTTCAGGAAGAGATTCAGTGATGAGGACCTGGCCAACAGAATCATCTCACACATAAAGACATCAAGGAGCCTCCACATCATGTGCCACATTCCAGTCTTCTGTTGGATTTCTGCAACAGTCTTTGAACACATGTTGAGTACAGACATGAGGAGAGAGATGCCCACGACTCTGACTGAGATGTCCATACACTTCCTGCTCATTCAGACCAGACTGAAGAACCAGAAGTATCATGGAAGAGATGAGATGGATCAAGAGGAGCTCATGGAGTCAGATAAGGAAATTCTTCTGAAGCTGGGGAAGCTGGCGTTTGAACATCTGGAGAAGGGTAATCTGATGTTCTATGAAGAAGACCTGAAAGAGGCTGGCCTTGATGTCAAAGAAGCTTCAGTGTACTCAGGAGTGTGCACACAAATCTTTAAAGAAGAGTCTGTGTTATTTCAGAGAGTGGTGTACTGCTTTGTTCATCTGAGCATTCAGGAGTTTCTCTCAGCTGTCTACATGTACCATTGTTACACAACCAGGAACATGGATGCACTGAAGCCCTTCCTCAAGAGAAAGTCTAGAGGTGCGTCTGAAGAGCTAACCTTGGATGAGCTGCTGAAGAGTACCGTGGATAAAGCCTTGGAGAGTAAGAATGGACACCTGGACCTTTTTGTCCGCTTCCTTCATGGCATGTCACTGGCAGCCAATCAGAAACTCCTACGAGGTCTGGTGACACAGACAGAAAGCAGTCCAGAGAGCGTCAAGAAAACAATCCGATCCCTGAAGGTGATGCAGAGGAAGAACATCTCCCCTGAGAGGTGCATCAATCTCTTCCACTGTCTGATAGAGATGAAAGACCATTCAGTACAGAAAGTAATCCAAGAGTACTTGAGGTCAGAGAACAGATCCAAAAACCTCTCCCTTGCTCAGTGTTCAGCGCTGGCCTACATGCTGCAGATATCAGAGGAGGTTCTGGATGTGTTTGACCTGAAGGAATACAAGACATCAGAGGAGGGTCGTAGGAGACTGCTCCCAGCTGTTAGAGGCTGCAGGAAAGCTCTGTAAGTATTCATGAAAATATCACACACCAAAATAAATTGAAGTTACAGCTGCATTTTCATTGGCTGACTGGCTCTGTAAGTACCCATGTGACTATCCCTCAGATCAAACTTTACTGTATGTAGGAACAACAGTATTTTCATTGGCTGACTGGCTCTGTAAGTAGTCATGTGACTATCCCTCAGACCAAACTTTACTGTATGTAGGAACAACAGTATTTTCATTGGCTGACTGGCTCTGTAAGTAGTCATGTGACTATCCCTCAGACCAAACTTTACTGTATGTAGGAACAACAGTATTTTCATTGGCTGAATAAACTTTCTATCAGCTGAACACTCTCTAACTATATTACAAACTGATCAGCACGATATACACATTATTTGAGCACTGCTAACAGTGTAAGCAGGGAAAGCTAAGCGAAATATTTGAATACAACCTGTCTGTCATTGTATGTATTCTGTGTTTCAGACTCACTGTCTGTAAACTCACAGACACATCCTGTGAAGTGTTGGCCTCAGTTCTCAGTTCAAACCCCTCACACCTGAGAGAGCTGGACCTGAGTAACAATGACCTGAAGGATTCAGGAGTGAAGCTGCTCTCTGCTGGACTGGGGAATCCCCACTGTAAACTGGAGACTCTGAGGTCAGTATTATATATAGTGTGGACTGTATACTCAATACAATCTAAATCTGATACCTCACTGTCTAAATAGATATGGTGTGGACTGTATACTCAATACAATCTAAATCTGATACCTCACTGTCTAAATAGATATGGTGTGGACTGTATACTCAATACAATCTAAATCTGATTCCTCACTGTCTAAATAGATATGGTGTGGACTGTATACTCAATACAATCTAAATCTGATACCTCACTGTCTGTCTTTTGACTGATACTGATTTTTAAACTGGTCTGGTCAGTCTACTATAATATTTGTACGATACATGTTTCTATCTACAAGCAACACTTCAATAATTTGTCATTTCTAATACTGATACATTCATTTATAAATAGATATTGAAGCTTTCAGGACACTGATATATCTGAAAATGTTGAACAAATATATATTTTCACCACCAAAGAATATCAGTGTGATTTTAATATGATTTGACTCTTTGCAGGCTGTCAGGCTGTCTAGTCACAGAGGAAGGCTGTGCTTCTCTGGTCTCAGCTCTGGAGTCAAACCCCTCACACCTGAGAGAGCTGGACCTGAGTAACAATGACCTGAAGGATTCAGGAGTGAAGCTGCTCTCTGCTGGACTGGGGAATCCCCACTGTAAACTGGAGACTCTGAGGTCAGTATTCCTGTAGTTGGTCAACAAGTGATAACTGTTCACCAGATCCACATGTGTTTACCAGACACACATAGTCCATATTAGGAGACAGTACAGAATGTCACCTTTTATTTGAGGTTGACGGTGAGAGGTTAGCATGTGTTGTTGTAGCCTCTGTTATTGGTAATGGTGAGAGGTTAGCATGTTTTGTTGTAGTCTCTGTTATTGGTAATGGTGAGAGGTTAGCATGTTTTGTTGAAGCCTCTGTTATTGGTAATGGTGAGAGGTTAGTATGTTTTGTTGTAGCCTCTGTTATTGGTAATGGTGAGAGGTTAGCATGTTTTGTTGTAGTCTCTGTTATTGGTAAGGGTGAGAGGTTAGCATGTTTTGTTGTAGTCTCTGTTATTGGTAACGGTGAGAGGTTAGCATGTTTTGTTGTAGCCTCTGTTATTGGTAATGGTGAGAGGTTAGCATGTTTTGTTGTAGTCTGTTATTGGTAATGGTGAGAGGTTAGTATGTTTTGTTGTAGCCTCTGTTATTGGTAATGGTGAGAGGTTAGCATGTTTTGTTGTAGCCTCTGTTATTGGTAATGGTGAGAGGTTAGTCTGTTTTGTTGTAGCCTCTGTTATTGGTAATGGTGAGAGGTTAACATGTTTTGTTGTAGTCTCTGATATTGGTAATGGTGAGAGGTTAACATGTTTTGTTGTAGTCTCTGATATTGGTAATGGTGAGAGGTTAGCATGTTTTGTTGTAGTCTCTGTTATTGGTAATGGTGAGAGGTTAGCATGTTGTGTTGTAGCCTCTGTTATTGGTAATGGTGAGAGGTTAGCATGTTTTGTTGTAGCCTCTGTTATTGGTAATGGTGAGAGGTTAGCATGTTTTGTTGTAGCCTCTGTTATTGGTAATGGTGAGAGGTTAGCATGTTTTGTTGTAGCCTCTCTATTGGTAATGGTGAGAGGTTAGCATGTTTTGTTGTAGTCTCTGTTATTGGTAATGGTGAGAGGTTAGCATGTTGTGTTGTAGCCTCTGTTATTGGTAATGGTGAGAGGTTAGCATGTTTTGTTGTAGCCTCTGTTATTGGTAATGGTGAGAGGTTAGCATGTTTTGTTGTAGCCTCTGTTATTGGTAATGGTGAGAGATTAGTATGTTTTGTTGTAGCCTCTGTTATTGGTAATGGTGAGAGGTTAGTATGTTTTGTTGTAGTCTCTGTTATTGGTAATGGTGAGAGGTTAGCATGTTTTGTTGTAGCCTCTGTTATTGGTAATGGTGAGAGGTTAGTATGTTTTGTTGTAGTCTCTGTTATTGGTAATGGTGAGAGGTTAGCATGTTTTGTTGTAGCCTCTGTTATTGGTAATGGTGAGAGGTTAGTATGTTTTGTTGTAGTCTCTGTTATTGGTAATGGTGAGAGGTTAGCATGTTTTGTTGTAGCCTCTGTTATTGGTAATGGTGAGAGGTTAGCATGTTTTGTTGTAGCCTCTGTTATTGGTAATGGTGAGAGGTTAGCATGTTTTGTTGTAGTCTCTGTTATTGGTAATGGTGAGAGGTTAGCATGTTTTGTTGTAGCCTCTGTTATTGGTAATGGTGAGAGGTTAGCATGTTTTGTTGTAGCCTCTGTTATTGGTAATGGTGAGAGGTTAGCATGTTTTGTTGTAGCCTCTGTTATTGGTAATGGTGAGAGGTTAGCATGTTTTGTTGTAGCCTCTGTTATTGGTAATGGTGAGAGGTTAGCATGTTTTGTTGTAGTCTCTGTTATTGGTAATGGTGAGAGGTTAGCATGTTGTGTTGTAGCCTCTGTTATTGGTAATGGTGAGAGGTTAGCATGTTTTGTTGTAGCCTCTGTTATTGGTAATGGTGAGAGGTTAGCATGTTTTGTTGTAGCCTCTGTTATTGGTAATGGTGAGAGATTAGTATGTTTTGTTGTAGCCTCTGTTATTGGTAATGGTGAGAGGTTAGTATGTTTTGTTGTAGTCTCTGTTATTGGTAATGGTGAGAGGTTAGCATGTTTTGTTGTAGCCTCTGTTATTGGTAATGGTGAGAGGTTAGTATGTTTTGTTGTAGCCTCTGTTATTGGTAATGGTGAGAGGTTAGCATGTTTTGTTGTAGCCTCTGTTATTGGTAATGGTGAGAGGTTAGTATGTTTTGTTGTAGTCTCTGTTATTGGTAATGGTGAGAGGTTAGCATGTTTTGTTGTAGCCTCTGTTATTGGTAATGGTGAGAGGTTAGCATGTTTTGTTGTAGCCTCTGTTATTGGTAATGGTGAGAGGTTAGCATGTTTTGTTGTAGTCTCTGTTATTGGTAATGGTGAGAGGTTAGCATGTTGTGTTGTAGCCTCTGTTATTGGTAATGGTGAGAGGTTAGCATGTTTTGTTGTAGCCTCTGTTATTGGTAATGGTGAGAGGTTAGCATGTTTTGTTGTAGCCTCTGTTATTGGTAATGGTGAGAGATTAGTATGTTTTGTTGTAGCCTCTGTTATTGGTAATGGTGAGAGGTTAGTATGTTTTGTTGTAGTCTCTGTTATTGGTAATGGTGAGAGGTTAGCATGTTTTGTTGTAGCCTCTGTTATTGGTAATGGTGAGAGGTTAGTATGTTTTGTTGTAGCCTCTGTTATTGGTAATGGTGAGAGGTTAGCATGTTTTGTTGTAGCCTCTGTTATTGGTAATGGTGAGAGGTTAGTATGTTTTGTTGTAGTCTCTGTTATTGGTAATGGTGAGAGGTTAGCATGTTTTGTTGTAGCCTCTGTTATTGGTAATGGTGAGAGGTTAGCATGTTTTGTTGTAGTCTCTGTAACTTTCTCACTCATTATTATTCATGATTCTTTCATGATTTTTCTTAATCATGACATCATCAGGATTAATTCATTATTGTTTAGAAACATGTTATCTACTCTCTTAGACAGAAAAGTTACTCCACTCATCATCCACCATTTTATTATTGGGCAAAACACAACCAAAAACACAACCAAAACAAACTGCAAATGCAACCAACGAGTTTGGGACCAAATACTAAACTTTTGACTACTTTAATACACTATAAGTGAATTGGTCAGAATACTTATGACTTCTTCAAATGGGGGAATAGATACATAAAGTGCTTTTATTTCTAAACGGTGAAACAGATATATATTAAAATATCCTCAAATAATATCCTCAAATAAAAGGTGACATTATATACTGTCACCTCAAATGAAACATTTGATCTGAAATCCAAAATGTTGGAGTATAGAGACACATTTAAAATGTCAGCTTCACTGTCTCAATAGATATGGTGTGGACTGTATACTCAATACAATATAAATCTGATACCTCACTGTCTAAATAGATATGGTGTGGACTGTATACTCAATACAATCTACATCTGATTCCTCACTGTCTAAATAGATATGGTGTGGACTGTATACTCAATACAATCTACATCTGATACCTCACTGTCTAAATAGATATGGTGTGGACTGTATACTCAATACAATCTAAATCTGATACCTCACTGTCTGTCTTTTGACTGATACTGCTTTTTAAACTGGTCTGGTCAGTCTACTCAAATATTTGTACTATACATGTTTCTATCTGCAGGCAATACTTTGATCATTTGTCATTTTTTATGATGATACACTATTTTACGAATAGATATGGAACGTTTCAGGACACTGATGTATCTGAATATTAGAAAATATTTTACTGCCACTATTTTCACCACCAAAGAATAGCAGTGTGATTTTAAAATGATTTGACTCTTTGCAGGCTGTCAGGCTGTCTAGTCACAGAGGAAGGCTGTGCTTCTCTGGTCTCAGCTCTGAGGTCAAACCCCTCACACCTGAGAGAGCTGGACCTGAGTAACAATGACCTGAAGGATTCAGGAGTGAAGCTGCTCTCTGCTGGACTGGGGAATCCCCACTGTAAACTGGAGACTCTGAGGTCAGTATTCCTGTAGTTGGTCAACAAGTGATAACTGTTCACCAGATCCACATGTGTTTACCAGACACACATAGTCCACACCATATGTGTTTGGACAGTGAAGCTTACAGTTTTAAATGTGGTGCTATTCTCCAGCATTTTGGATTTGAGATATAATGTTTCATATTAGGTGACAGTACAGAATGTCACCTTTTATTTGAGGTTAAAGGTGAGAGGTTAGTATGTTTTGTTGTAGCCTCTAACTCCCTCACTCATTATTATTCATGATTCATTAATGATCTTTCTCAATCATGGCGTCACAGGCTTGATGTAGTCATTGCGTTCAAAGAATATGGGACCAAATACTAAACTGTTGACTACTTTAACTTTAATAAACTATAAGTGAATTGGTCAGAATATTTATGTCTTCTTCAAATAGGGGGACTAGATACATAAAGTGCTTTTTTGCTTTTATTTTTCTAAACAGTGAAACAGATATGTATTAAAATACCCTCAAATAAAAGGTTACATTATATACTGTCACCTCATATGAAACATTTGATCTCAAATCTAAAATGTTGGAAATGTATGAAACTACCCTCAAATAAAAGGTGATTCCCTCAAAGAATAGCAGTGTGGTTTAAGGCACAAGAAGAGACCCAGATGGAACGGGAGGCAGATGGTTAGAGTCTTTGATATTTATTAATATACTAAAGGGGAGGCAGATGGTTAGAGTCTTTGATATTTATTAATATACTAAAAGGGGAGGCAGATGGTTAGAGTCTTTGATATTTATTAAAATACTAAAGGGGGAGGCAGATGGTTAGAGTCTTTGATATTTATTATTATACTAAAGGGGAGGCAGATGGTTAGAGTCTTTGATATTTATTAATATACTAAAGGGGAGGCAGATGGTTAGAGTCTTTGATATTTATTAATATACTAAAAGGGGAGGCAGATGGTTAGAGTCTTTGATATTTATTAATATACTAAAGGGGGATGCAGATGGTTAGAGTCTTTGATATTTATTAATATACTAAAGGGGAGGCAGATGGTTAGAGTCTTTGATATTTATTAATATACTAAAGGGGAGGCAGATGGTTAGAGTCTTTGATATTTATTAATATACTAAAGGGGGAGGCAGATGGTTAGAGTCTTTGATATTTATTAATATACTAAAAGGGGAGGCAGATGGTTAGAGTCTTTGATATTTATTAATATACTAAAGGGGAGGCAGATGGTTAGAGTCTTTGATATTTATTAATATACTAAAGGGGGAGGCAGATGGTTAGAGTCTTTGATATTTATTAATATACTAAAAGGGGGAGGCAAGAGAATGGTCGTGGACAGGCCAAAGGTCATAACCAGATCAGAGTCCAGGAGGCACAGAGTGGCAGACAGACTAGAGGTCAGGGCAGACAGACTGGACAGGACAGGCAGACTGGTCAGGCAGGCTAGAGGTCAGGGCAGACAGACTGGACAGGCAGGCTAGAGGTCAGGACAGGCAGAGTGGTCTGGCAGGCTAGAGGTCAAGACAGGCAGAATGGTCAGGCAGGCTAGAGGTCAGAACAGGCAGAATGGTCAGGCAGGCTAGAGGTCGGGACAGGCAGAATGGTCAGGCAGACTAGAGGTCAGGACAGGCAGAATGGTCAGGCAGGCTAGAGGTCAGGGCAGGCAGAATGGTCAGGCAGGCTAGAGGTCAGGGCAGGCAGAATGGTCAGGCAGGCTAGAGGTCAGGACAGGCAGAATGGTCAGGCAGGCTAGAGGTCAGGACAGGCAGAATGGTCAGGCAGGCGGGTACAGAGTCCAGAAAACAGGCAAGGGACAAAAACCAGGAGGAAAGAATTGAAGCAGGAATAGAGAAAAACGCTGGTTGACTTGATAAACATACAAGACAAACTGGTACAGAGAAACAGGAATCACAGGGAAACTGGTACAGAGAAACACAGGGATAAATACACCAGGGAAACACAGGGATATATACACCAGGGTAACACAGGGATAAATACACCAGGGATAAATACACCAGGGAAACACAGGGATATATACACCAGGGATATATACACCAGGGAAACACAGGGATATATACACCAGGGATACACAGGGATAAATACACCAGGGGTATATACACCAGGGAAACACAGGGATATATACACCAGGGATACACAGGGATATATACACCAGGGAAACACAGGGATATATACATCAGGGATAAATACACCAGGGGTATATACACCAGGGAAACACAGGGATATATACACCAGGGATACACAGGGATATATACACCAGGGAAACACAGGGATATATACACCAGGGAAACACAGGGATAAATACACCAGGGAAACACAGGGATATATACACCAGGGAAACACAGGGATATATATATATACACCAGGGATATATACACCAGGGAAACACAGGGATATATTCACCAGGGAAACACAGGGATATATACACCAGGGAAACACAGGGATATATATATATATACACCAGGGATATATACACCAGGGAAACACAGGGATATATTCACCAGGGAAACACAGGGATATATACACCAGGGAAACACAGGGATATATATATATACACCAGGGATATATACACCAGGGAAACACAGGGATATATTCACCAGGGAAACACAGGGATATATACACCAGGGAAACACAGGGATATATACACCAGGGAAACACAGGGATATATATATATACACCAGGGATATATACACCAGGGAAACACAGGGATATATTCACCAGGGAAACACAGGGATATATACACCAGGGAAACACAGGGATATATACACCGGGGATATATATAAACCAGGGATATATACACCGGGGATATATACACCAGGGAAACACAGGGATATATACACCAGGGAAACACAGGGATATATACGCCAGGGAAACACAGGGATATATACACCAGGGAAACACAGGGATATATACACCAGGGAACACAGGGATATATACACCAGGGATATATACACCAGGGAAACACAGGGATATGTACACGAGGGATATATACACCAGGGAAACACAGGGATATATACACCAGGGATATATACACCAGGGAAACACAGGGATATATACACCAAGGATATATACACCAGGGATACACAGGGATATATACACCAGGGATATATACACCAGGGATATATACACCAGGGATACACAGGGATATATACACCAGGGATACACAGGGATAAATACACCAGGGAAACACAGGGATATGTACACCAGGGAAACACAGGGATATATACACCAGGGATATATACACCAGGGATATATACACCAGGGATATATACACCAGGGAAACACAGGGGTATATACACCAGGGATATATACACCAGGGATAAATACACCAGGGAAACACAGGGATAAATACACCAGGGATACACAGGGATATATACACCAGGGATACACAGGGATAAATACACCAGGGATACACAGGGATAAATACACCAGGGATACACAGGGATATATACACCAGGGAAACACAGGGATATATACACCAGGGAAACACAGGGATATATACACCAGGGAAACACAGGGATATGTACACCAGAGATACACAGGGATAAATACACCAGGGATACACAGGGATATATACACCAGGGAAACAAAGGGATATATACACCAGGGAAACACAGGGATATATACACCAGGGAAACACGGGGATATATACACCAGGGATATATACACCAGGGATATATACACCAAGGAAACACAGGGATATATACACCAGGGATATATACACCAGGGATATATACACCAGGGATATATACACCAGGGAAACACAGGGATATATACACCAGGGATATATACACCAAGGAAACACAGGGATATATACACCAGGGATATATACAGCAGGGATATATACACCAGGGATATATACACCAAGGAAACACAGGGATATATACACCAGGGATATATACACCAGGGATATATACACCAGGGAAACACAGGGATATATACACCAGGGATATATACACCAGGGAAACACAGGGATATATACACCAGGGATATATACACCAGCGATATATACACCAGGGATATATACAGCAGGGATATAATAATAATAATTATGGTGTATATATCCCTGGACAGGTAAAACAGATCAGTGTTTGACATGAATATGGAGGAAAATATACCTCCACTATTTTCACCACCAAAGAATAGCAGTGTGATTTTAATATGATTTGACTCTTTGCAGGCTGTCAGGCTGTCTAGTCACAGAGGAAGGCTGTGCTTCTCTGGTCTCAGCTCTGAGGTCAAACCCCTCACACCTGAGAGAGCTGGACCTGAGCTACAATCACCCAGGAGACTCAGGAGTCAGACTGCTCTCTGCTGGACTGGAGGATCCACACTGCAGACTGGAGAAACTCAAGTATGTAGAGGGTTTATGTCAATGTTCATATCAGACATGTTGGACTTATCAGGCTAGTTAAGACAAACATTCTTACCACCACTTGGACAAAGTTATATGCTATGTGTGTGTGTGGGGGGTGAGTGTCCTGTCTGTATGTGGTCCTGTAAAGTTGTGTGTGTTCAGTGTGTCTCTCACACACTGGACACACACACACACAAACACTCACACACATACTGGACACTCACAAACTGGACACACACAGTACACACACACAGTAAACACACACAAACAAGCACTGGACACACACACACACACACACACACAGTACACACACACACACACAGTACACACACACAGTACACAGTACACACACACACACACACATACTGGACACTGACAAACTGGACACGTATTACCACACACACAAACAAGCACTGGACACACACACCACAGAGAAAATGGACACACACACAGGACTGTTACACACACTGGACTCACACACACACACACACACACACACAGTACATTCTACTGGTGTTACAAAACAAGCACTGGACACACACACACACAGGACACAGGACACAGTACACATGCACACACACACTGGAAAACACACACACACACACTGTACACACACACAATACACATTCACACACACACACACACTGGACACACACACACACAGTACACACACAAAAACAAACACACAAACAAGCACTGGACACACACAGACACACACTGGACACACACTGGACACACACAGACACACACTGGACACACACTGGACACACACAGACACACACTGGACACAAACACACTGGTCACAAACACACACACACACACAGACAAACATTTGTCTTGATATATGCTTTATAGATGTTTTGTGTGTCTGAATGGTGAATAATGTGTGTGTGTGTATCCCTCAATAACTGTCTAAGTTCTTCTGAACACTTACATTCAGTGTGGATGCTACTATGGTGATGAATAATCAGAAGAGGTTAGTATGTTTTGTTGAGCCTCTGTTATTGGTAATGGTGAGAGGTTAGCATGTTTTGTTGTAGTCTCTGTTATTGGTAATGGTGAGAGGTTAGTATGTTTTGTTGTAGCCTCTGTTATTGGTAATGGTGAGAGGTTAGCATGTTTTGTTGTAGCCTCTGTTATTGGTAATGGTGAGAGGTTAGCATGTTTTGTTGTAGCCTCTGTTATTGGTAATGGTGAGAGGTTAGCATGTTTTGTTGTAGCCTCTGTTATTGGTAATGGTGAGAGGTTAGCATGTTTTGTTGTAGTGTCTGTTATTGGTAATGGTGAGAGGTTAGCATGTTTTGTTGTAGTCTCTGTAACTTCTCACTCATTATTATTCATGATTCTTTCATGATCTTTCTCAGTCAAGGCGTCTCATTGTGTTCGAGGAATATGGGACCAGATATACTTTTGACTAATGTAATACACTTTAAGTGTCAGAATAGTTATGACTTCTTCAAATGGGGGGACTAGATACATAAAATGCTTAAATTTTTCTAAACGTTGAAACAGATATGTATTAAAATATCCTCAAATAAAAGGTGACATTATAAACTGTCACCTCATATGAAACATTTGATCTGAAATCAAAAATGCTGGAGTACAGAGACACATTTAAAATGTTAGCTTCACTGTCTAAATAGATATGGTGTGGACTGTATACTCAATACAATCTAAATCTGATACCTCACTGTCTAAATAGATATGGTGTGGACTGTATACTCAATACAATCTAAATCTGATTCCTCACTTCTGTCTTCTGACTGATTCCTCTTTTTAAACTGGTCTGGTCAGTCTACTCAAATATTTGTACTATACATGTTTCTATCTGCAGGCAATACTTTGATCATTTGTTATTTCTAATAATGAACCATTCATGTATAAATAGATATGGAAGGTTTCAGGACACTGATATATCTGAATATTTTTTATATCTGAATATTTAAAAAACAAGATACTGCCACGATTTTCACCACCAAAGAACAGCAGTGTGATTTTAATATGATTTGACTCTTTGCAGGCTGTCAGGCTGTCTAGTCACAGAGGAAGGCTGTGCTTCTCTGGTCTCAGCTCTGAGGTCAAACCCCTCACACCTGAGAGCTGGACCTGAGTAACAATGACCTGAAGGATTCAGGAGTGAAGCTGCTCTCTGCTGGACTGGGGAATCCCCACTGTAAACTGGAGACTCTGAGGTCAGTATTCCTGTAGTTGGTCAACAAGTGATAACTGTTCACCAGATCCACATGTGTTTACCAGGCACAGATAGTCCACACCATGTGTTTACCAGGCACAGATAGTCCACACCATGTGTTTGGACAGTGAGGCTTACAGTTTTAAATTTGGTGCTTTGCTCCAGCATTTTGGATTTGAGATACAATGTTTCATATTAGGAGACAGTACAGAATGTCACCTTTTATTTGAGGTTGATGGTGAGAGGTTAGCATGTTTTGTTGTAGCCTCTGTTATTGGTCATGGTGAGAGGTTAGCATGTTTTGTTGTAGCCTCTGTTATTGGTAATGGTGAGAGGTTAGCATGTTTTGTTGTAGCCTCTGTTATTGGTAATGGTGAGAGGTTAGCATGTTTTGTGGTAGCCTCTGTTATTGGTAATGGTGAGAGGTTAGCATGTTTTGTGGTATCCTCTGTTATTGGTAATGGTGAGAGGTTAGCATGTTTTGTTGTAGCCTCTGTTATTGGTAATGGTGAGAGGTTAGCATGTTTTGTGGTATCCTCTGTTATTGGTAATGGTGAGAGGTTAGCATGTTTTGTGGTATCCTCTGTTATTGGTAATGGTGAGAGGTTAGCATGTTTTGTTGTAGACTCTGTTATTGGTAATGGTGAGAGGTTAGCATGTTTTGTGGTATCCTCTGTTATTGGTAATGGTGAGAGGTTAGCATGTTTTGTGGTATCCTCTGTTATTGGTAATGGTGAGAGGTTAGCATGTTTTGTTGTAACCTCTGTTATTGGTAATGGTGAGAGGTTAGCATGTTTTGTAATATCCTCTGTTATTGGTAATGGTGAGAGGTTAGCATGTTTTGTTGTAGCCTCTGTTATTGGTAATGGTGAGAGGGTAGCATGTTTTGTTGTAGCCTCTGTTATTGGTAATGGTGAGAGGTTAGCATGTTTTGTTGTAGCCTCTGTTATTGGTAATGGTGAGAGGTTAGCATGTTTTGTGGTATCCTCTGTTATTGGTAATTGTGAGAGATTAGCATGTTTTGTGGTATCCTCTGTTATTGGTAATGGTGAGAGGTTAGCATGTTTTGTTGTAGTCTCTGTTATTGGTAATGGTGAGAGGTTAGTATGTTTTGTTGTAGCCTCTGTTATTGGTCATGGTGAGAGGTTAGCATGTTTTGTTGTAGCCTCTGTTATTGGTAATGGTGAGAGGTTAGCATGTTTTGTTGTAGCCTCTGTTATTGGTAATGGTGAGAGGTTAGTATGTTTTGTTGTAGCCTCTGTTATTGGTCATGGTGAGAGGTTAGCATGTTTTGTTGTAGCCTCTGTTATTGGTAATGGTGAGAGGTTAGTATGTTTTGTTGTAGCCTCTGTTATTGGTAATGGTGAGAGGTTAGTATGTTTTGTTGTAGCCTCTGTTATTGGTAATGGTGAGAGGTTAGCATGTTTTGTTGTAGTCTCTGTTATTGGTAATGGTGAGAGGTTAGTATGTTTTGTTGTAGCCTCTGTTATTGGTAATGCTGAGAGGTTAGCATGTTTTGTTGTAGCCTCTGTTATTGGTAATGGTGAGAGGTTAGCATGTTTTGTTGTAGTCTCTGTTATTGGTAATGGTGAGAGGTTAGTATGTTTTGTTGTAGCCTCTGTTATTGGTAATGGTGAGAGGTTAGCATGTTTTGTTGTAGCCTCTGTTATTGGTAATGGTGAGAGGTTAGTATGTTTTGTTGTAGCCTCTGTTATTGGTAATGGTGAGAGGTTAGCATGTTTTGTTGTAGTCTCTGTTATTGGTAATGGTGAGAGGTTAGTATGTTTTGTTGTAGCCTCTGTTATTGGTAATGGTGAGAGGTTAGCATGTTTTGTTGTAGCCTCTGTTATTGGTAATGGTGAGAGGTTAGCATGTTTTGTTGTAGCCTCTGTTATTGGTAATGGTGAGAGGTTAGTATGTTTTGTTGTAGCCTCTGTTATTGGTAATGGTGAGAGGTTAGTATGTTTTGTTGTAGCCTCTGTAACTTTCTCACTCATTATTATTCATGATTCTTTCATGATTTTTCTTAATCATGACATCATCAGGATTAATTTATTATTGTTTAGAAACATGTTATCTACTCTCTTAGACAGAAAAGTTACTCCACTCATCATCCACCATTTTATTATTGGGCAAAACACAACCAACACAAACTGCAAATGCAACCACGGAGTTTACGACCAAATACTAAATGTGTCTTAAAATACCCTCAAATTAAAGATGACATTATTAACTGTCCCCTCATATGAAACATTTGACCTCAAATCCAAAATGTTGAAGTATAGAGCCACATTTGAAATGTTAGCTTCACTGTCAAAATAGATATGGTGTGGACTGTATACTCAATACAATCTAAATCTGATACCTCACTGTCTAAATAGATATGGTGTGGACTGTATACTCAATACAACCTAAATCTGATACCTCACTGTCTAAATAGATATGGTGTGGACTGTATACTCAATACAATCTAAATCTGATACCTCACTGTCTAAATAGATATGGTGTGGACTGTATACTCAATACAACCTAAATCTGATACCTCACTGTCTAAATAGATATTGTGGGGACTGTATACTCAATACAATCTAAATCTGATTCCTCACTGTCTGTCTTCTGACTGATTCTGCTTTTTAAACTGGTCTGGTCCGTCTACTCAAATATTTGTACTATATATTTTTCTATCTGCAGACAATACTTTGATCATTTGTTATTTCACATAATGAAACATTCATTTATCAATAGATATGGAAGGTATCAGGACACTGATATACCTGAATATGTTGAAAAAATATACTGCCACTATTTTCACCACCAAAGAATATCAGTGTGATTTTAATATGATTTGACTCTTTGCAGGCTGTCAGGCTGTCTAGTCACAGAGGAAGGCTGTGCTTCTCTGGTCTCAGCTCTGAGGTCAAACCCCTCACACCTGAGAGCTGGATCTGAGTAACAATGACCTGAAGGATTCAGGAGTGAAGCTGCTCTCTGCTGGACTGGGGAATCCCCACTGTAAACTGGAGACTCTGAGGTCAGTATTCCTGTAGTTGGTCAACAAGTGATAACTGTTCACCAGATCCACATGTGTTTACCAGACACACATAGTCCACACCATATGTGTTTGGACAGTGAAGCTTACAGTTTTAAATGTTGCACTAATCTCCAGCATTTTGGATTTGAGAAACAATGTTTCATATTAGGTGACAGTACAGAATGTCACCTTTTATTTGAGGTTAATTGAGAGGTTAGTATGTTTTGTTGTAGTCTCTGTTATTGGTAATGGTGAGAGGTTAGTATGTTTTGTTGTAGTCTCTGTTATTGGTAATGGTGAGAGGTTAGCATGTTTTGTTGTAGCCTCTGTTATTGGTAATGGTGAGAGGTTAGCATGTTTTGTTGTAGTCTCTGTTATTGGTAATGGTGAGAGGTTAGCATGTTTTGTTGTAGCCTCTGTTATTGGTAATGGTGAGAGGTTAGCATGTTTTGTTGTAGCCTCTGTTATTGGTAATGGTGAGAGGTTAGTATGTTTTGTTGTAGCCTCTGTTATTGGTAATGGTGAGAGGTTAGCATGTTTTGTTGTAGCCTCTGTTATTGGTAATGGTGAGAGGTTAGCATGTTTTGTTGTAGCCTCTGTTATTGGTAATGGTGAGAGGTTAGCATGTTTTGTTGTAGCCTCTGTTATTGGTAATGGTGAGAGGTTAGCATGTTTTGTTGTAGCCTCTGTTATTGGTAATGGTGAGAGGTTAGCATGTTTTGTTGTAGTCTCTGTAACTGTAACTCTCTCACTTATTATTATTCATGATTCATTCATGATCTTTCTCAGTCAAGGCGTCTCATTGTGTTCGAGGAATATGGGACCAGATATACTTTTGACATATTTAGTACACTTTAAGTGTCAGAATACTTATGACTTCTTCAAATGGGGGGACTAGATACATAAAATGCTTTAATTTTTCTAAACGTTGAAACAGATATGTATTAAAATATCCTCAAATAAAAGGTGACATTATATACTGTCACCTCATATGAAACATTTGATCTGAAATCCAAAATGCTGGAGTATAGAGACACATTTAAAATGTTAGCTTAACTGTCTAAATAGATATGGTGTGGACTGTATACTCAATACAATCTAAATCTGATACCTCACTGTCTAAATAGATATGGTGTGGACTGTATACTCAATACAATCTAAATCTGATACCTCACTGTCTAAATAGATATGGTGTGTATACTCAATACAATCTAAATCTGACTCACTGTATACTAGATAATACAATCTAAATCTGATACCTCACTGTCTAAATAGATATGGTGTGGACTGTATACTCAATACAATCTAAATCTGATTCTGTCTCTGATTCTCTTTTTAAACTGGTCTGGTCCGTCTACTCAAATATTTGTACTATACATGTTTCTATCTGCAGGCAATACTTTGATCATTTGTTATTTCTAATAATGAACCATTCATGTATAAATAGATATGGAAGGTTTCAGGACACTGATATATCTGAATATTTTTTATATCTGAATATTTAAAAAACAAGATACTGCCACGATTTTCACCACCAAAGAATAGCAGTGTGATTTTAATATGATTTGACTCTTTGCAGGCTGTCAGGCTGTCGAGTCACAGAGGAAGGCTGTGTTTCTCTGGTCTCAGCTCTGGAGTCAAACCCCTCACACCTGAGAGAGCTGGATCTGAGTAACAATGACCTGAAGGATTCAGGAGTGAAGCTGCTCTCTGCTGGACTGGGGAATCCCCACTGTAAACTGGAGACTCTGAGGTCAGTATTCCTGTAGTTGGTCAACAAGTGATAACTGTTCACCAGATCCACATGTGTTTACCAGACACACATAGTCCACACCATATGTGTTTGGACAGTGAAGATTACAGATTTAAATATGGTGCTATTCTCCAGCATTTTGGATTTGAGAAACAATGTTTCATATTAGGAGACAGTACAGAATGTCACCTTTTATTTGAGGTTGATGGTGAGAGGTTAGCATGTTTTGTTGTAGCCTCTGTTATTGGTAATGGTGAGAGGTTAGCATGTTTAGTTGTAGCCTCTGTTATTGGTAATGGTGAGAGGTTAGCATGTTTTGTTGTAGCCTCTGTTATTGGTCATGGTGAGAGGTTAGCATGTTTTGTTGTAGCCTCTGTTATTGGTCATGGTGAGAGGTTAGTATGTTTTGTTGTAGCCTCTGTTATTGGTCATGGTGAGAGGTTAGTATGTTTTGTTGTAGCCTCTGTTATTGGTAATGGTGAGAGGTTAGCATGTTTTGTTGTAGCCTCTGTTATTGGTAATGGTGAGAGGTTAGTATGTTTTGTTGTAGTCTCTGTTATTGGTAATGGTGAGAGGTTAGCATGTTTTGTTGTAGCCTCTGTTATTGGTAATGGTGAGAGGTTAGTATGTTTTGTTGTAGCCTCTGTTATTGGTAATGGTGAGAGATTAGCATGTTTTGTTGTAGTCTCTGTTATTGGTAATGGTGAGAGGTTAGCATGTTTTGTTGTAGCCTCTGTAATTGGGAATGGTGAGAGGTTAGCATGTTTTGTTGTAGCCTCTGTTATTGGTAATGGTGAGAGGTTAGTATGTTTTGTTGTAGCCTCTGTTATTGGTAATGGTGAGAGGTTAGCATGTTTTGTTGTAGTCTCTGTTATTGGTAATGGTGAGAGGTTAGCATGTTTTGTTGTAGCCTCTGTTATTGGTAATGGTGAGAGGTTAGTATGTTTTGTTGTAGCCTCTGTTATTGGTAATGGTGAGAGGTTAGCATGTTTTGTTGTAGTCTCTGTTATTGGTAATGGTGAGAGGTTAGCATGTTTTGTTGTAGCCTCTGTTATTGGTAATGGTGAGAGGTTAGTATGTTTTGTTGTAGCCTCTGTTATTGGTAATGGTGAGAGGTTAGCATGTTTTGTTGTAGCCTCTGTTATTGGTAATGGTGAGAGGTTAGTATGTTTTGTTGTAGCCTCTGTTATTGGTAATGGTGAGAGGTTAGCATGTTTTGTTGTAGTCTCTGTTATTGGTAATGGTGAGAGGTTACCATGTTTTGTTGTAGCCTCTGTTATTGGTAATGGTGAGAGGTTAGCATGTTTTGTTGTAGCCTCTGTTATTGGTAATGGTGAGAGGTTAGCATGTTTTGTTGTATCCTCTGTTATTGGTAATGGTGAGAGGTTAGCATGTTTTGTTGTAGCCTCTGTTATTGGTAATGGTGAGAGGTTAGCATGTTTTGTTGTAGCCTCTGTTATTGGTAATGGTGAGAGGTTAGCATGTTTTGTTGTAGCCTCTGTTATTGGTAATGGTGAGAGGTTAGCATGCTTTGTTGTAGCCTCTGTTATTGGTAATGGTGAGAGATTAGCATGTTTTGTTGTAGCCTCTGTTATTGGTAATGGTGAGAGATTAGCATGTTTTGTTGTAGCCTCTGTTATTGGTAATGGTGAGAGGTTAGCATGTTTTGTTGTAGTCTCTGTTATTGGTAATGGTGAGAGGTTAGCATGTTTTGTTGTAGCCTCTGTAACTTTCTCACTCATTATTATTCATGATTCTTTCATGGTTTTTCTTAATCATGACATCATCAGGATTAATTTATTATTGTTTAGAAACATGTTATCTACTCTCTTAGACAGAAAAGTTACTCCACTCATCATCCACCATTTTATTATTGGGCAAAACACAACCAAAACAAACTGCAAATGCAACCAACGAGTTTACGACCAAATACTAAATGGGTCTTAAAATACCCTCAAATTAAAGATGACATTATAAACTGTCACCTCATATGAAACATTTGACCTCAAATCCAAAATGGTGGAGCATAGAGCCACATTTGAAATGTTAGCTTCACTGTCAAAATAGATATGGTGTGGACTGTATACTCAATACAATCTAAATCTGATACCTCACTGTCTAAATAGATATGGTGTGGACTGTATATTCAATACAATCTAAATCTGATACCTCACTGTCTAAATAGAAATGGTGTGGACTGTATACTCAATACAATCTAAATCTGATACCTCACTGTCTGTTTTCTGACTGATTCTGCTTTTTAAACTGGTCTGGTCAGTCTACTATAATATTTGTACTATACATGTTTCTATCTGCAGGCAATACTTTGATAATTTGTCATTTTTTATGATGATACACTATTGTATGAATAGATATGGCAGGTTTCAGGACACTGATGTATCTGAAAATGTTGAAAAAATATACTGCCACTATTTTCACCACCAAAGAATATCAGTGTGATTTAATATGATTTGACTCTTTGCAGGCTGTCAGGCTGTCTAGTCACAGAGGAAGGCTGTGCTTCTCTGGTCTCAGCTCTGAGGTCAAACCCCTCACACCTGAGAGAGCTGGACCTGAGCTACAATCACCCAGGAGACAAGGGAGTCAGACTGCTCTCTGCTGGACTGGAGGATCCACACTGCAGACTGGAGAAACTCAAGTATGTAGAGGGTTTATGTCAATGTTCACATCAGACATGTTTGACTTATCAGGCTGGTTAAGACAAACATTCTGACCACCACTTGGACAAAGTTATATGCTGACTGTGTGTGTGTGTGTGTGTCTCCAGTGTGTTTGTGTGTGTGTGTGTGTGGCCAGTGTGTGTGTGTCTCCAGTCTCGAGTGTGTGTGCGTCTCCAGTGTGTTTGTGTGTGTGTGTGTGTGTGTGTGTGTGTGTGTGTGTGGCCAGTGTGTGTGTGTCTCCAGTCTCGAGTGTGTGTGTGTGTATCTCCAGTGTGTTTGTGTGTGTGTGGCCAGTGTGTGTGTGCGTCTCCAGTGTGTGTGTGTGTTAGTGTCTCCAGCATCTTTGTGCGTGTGTCTGACTCCTGTGGGTGTGTCTCCAGTGTGTGTTTGTGTCACCAGTGTGTTTCTCCAGTGTGTGTGTGTGTATGTATGTGTGTGTGTGTCTCCAGTGTCTGTGTGTGTGTGTGTTTCCTGTGCGTGCGTTTCCTGTGCGTGTGTGTGAGTCACCAGTTTGTGTGTGTGTGTGTCTCCAGTGTGTCACCAGTGTGTGTGTGTCACCAGAGTGTGTGTGTGTATCTTGTGTGTGTGTGTGTGTGTGTGTGTGTGTGTGTGCGCGTGTGTTCAGGTGTATCCCTCAATGACTGTCTGTTCTTCTGCTTACCGCTACAGTGTGGAACATGGTGGAGAGAACAGAATGAAACCTGGGATTAGAAAATGTGAGTGTTGACTGCTGTGAAGAATATGACTAAGAATAAGTCTTAATTCAAGTTAAGTCAAAGTCAAAGACCACCATCATTACTGACTTGGTCATATTAAATATCAGCTGTAGTTCTACAGAAGCAGAAATCAGGGACACCAAAGTTTATGAAGAATTGCTTTGTGTGTGTGTGTTCAGGGTGTGTGTGTGAGTTTGTGTAATTAATGGGAATAAGTGTGTTTTATATTACCATACAGTATAACATATGATCATTCAACAAGTCTCAAGTTACCTTAACTTCTCCTTTTGATACCTAGAAACATCTACATTAAATGAATTAGTGAAAAGTGAGTTAACATTCTAATGTGAATGATGATGATTTCTAATATTGTGTCTGGTTTCATCCATCAGATGTCTGTGATCTCACACTGGACCTAAACACAGTAAACCGATGCCTCTCTCTGGCTGAGGAGAACAGAAAGGTGACATGGAGGAGAGAGGAGCAGCCGTATCCTGATCTCCCAGAGAGATTTGAGTACTATGAACAGGTGCTGTGTAGAGAGGGTCTGACTGGGCGCTGTTACTGGGAGGTAGAGTGGAGTGGGGGAGGGGCTGATATAGGAGTGACATATAAAGGAATCAACAGGAGAGGAGGGGGTGAGGACTGCTGTTTTGGATTCAATGACAAGTCCTGGAGTCTGATCTGCTCTGACATCAGTTACACTGCCTGTCACAATAATAATGTCACTACCATAGACGTCCTCTCCTCCAGTTCCCACAGAGTAGGAGTGTATCTGGACTGGCCAGCCGGCACTCTGTCCTTCTATAGAGCCTCCTCTGACACACTGACCCACCTGATCACATTCACCTCCACATTCACTGAGCCCCTCTATCCAGGGTTTAGGGTTTATCATGAAGAGTCCTCAGTGTCCCTGAAATTATACCCGTGGTAACACAAATAATAACCTGGCACACACGCTGGACACACACACACACACACACAGGACACACACACACACACACACACACAGGACACACACATACTAGACACACACACTGGACACACATACACACAGGAAACAGTTCTTCCATGGTCTGCATACTCAGCAGACATGTCACCCGTTCTGGATCGATGTGTACGACAGCGTGTTCCAATTCCCGCCAAGATCCAGCAACTTCACACAGGAAGAGGTCAACATTCCACAGGCCACAATCAACAGCCTGATCAACTCTATGTGAAGGAGATGTGTTGCGCTGCATGAGGCAAATGGTCACGCCAGTTACTGACTGGTTTTCTGATCCACACTCCTACTGTTTTATTAAGTTATCTGACAAATATATTTGTGTTCCCAGTCATGTGTAATCCATAGATTAGGGCCTAATGAATTTAGTATTTCAATTGACTGGTGGCCTTATATGAACTGTAACTCAGTAAAATCTTTGAAATTGTTACATGTTTTGTTTATTGTTTTGTTCACTAAAAAGAGCAGTTGTAAATGTTTCATTCCATCCCATCCTTTCACTAAATGGTAGTAACACTAAGTCATTCCATCCCTTCACTAAATGGTAGTAACACTAAGTCGTTCCATCCTTTCACTAAATGGTAGTAACACTAAGTCATTCCATCCTTTCACTAAATGGTAGTAACACTAAGTCATTCCATCCTTTCACTAAATGGTAGTAACACTAAGTCATTCCATCCTTTCACTAAATGGTAGTAACACTAAGTCATTCCATCCTTTCACTAAAGCTCTAAAGTAACTTTTTATTGACAGATGCCTCATTTAAATGTTCTGGATTTTGATGAAAGGAAATCCCATAAAGCCTACTGGCCAGGACTTTGTTATGACATCTTCTGATTGTGTGTCTCAGATCAGGACTTTGTTATGACATCTTCTGATTGGGTGTCTCAGTTCAGGTCTGAGCCATGATCAGAATGTGTCTGTCTATTTCCAGCCCTGCCATTTCTACCTGTCCTGATCTAGTGTTTGACCCCTGACCTCCTCACATCGTCTCACTGTCCATGTCTGCTTTTAGCTCCCACCTCTACTTCACTGTGTTATAATGGACCTTATGCTTGTTATGTCACCTCTGTAACCAGGTATCAAACATACTGACCTTTCTGACCCTGTCCCATGGCCCTACTTCACTGTGTTATAATGGACCTTATGCTTGTTATGTCACCTCTGTAACCAGGTACCAAACATACTGACCTTTCTGACCCTGTCCCATGGCCCTACTTTCTAGAACTGAACATTTAAATTCCTCTACAAGTTTTGTTTTGTTTCCACTTACTTATTTATGTATTTGTTGTATATTGGGGTTGTGCCGCAGAGCATCATGGGGGTTTGTATGTGTAGAGATGATCACGTTCCAGATAAATGGTTGAACTGATTCCTGTCTCCCGTCTCATCATTATTGAATTGTTATACAGACCTGGTTATGAAACCCACAAAACATAACAACAGATTGGTGATGAGTCTGAATCTACAGGAACTATTCTGTAATGAAACCAACAAAACATAACAACAGATTGGTGATGAGTCTGAATCTACAGGAACTATTCTGTAATGAAACCAACAAAACATAACAACAGATTGGTGATGAGTCTGAATCTACAGGAACTATTCTGTAATGAAACCCACTAAACATAACAACAGATTGGTGATGAGTCTGAATCTACAGGAACTATTCTGTCTGGAAGAAGTATGTTTTTACAATTGTTTAAAACTGTAATTTTCTGTGGTTCAGTCTAGGCTAATGTTAACAAAATGTATTACTAGCAGAGGCAAGTGCAGAGTTGAGCTAGCTAAGAGAGAGATTTAACATCGTCATGGAAAGGACCTGAGACGGATGCCAGATCTGGAAAACAACTTGATTACCTCTCTAGGGTACGTGGGACTCTAACGTCCCACCTGACCAACATCCAGTGAAAGTGCAGGGCGCCAAATTCAAAACAACAGAAATCTCATAATTAAAATTCCTCAAACATACAAGTATTATACGCCATTTTAAAGCTAAACTTGCTGTTAATCCGACCACAGTGTCCGATTTCAAAAAGGCTTTACGACGAAAGCACACCATGCGACTATGTTAGGTCCGCACCTACTCACAAAAAAACACAGCCATTTTTCCAGCCAAAGAGAGGAGTCACAAAAAGCAGAAATAGAAATCAAATGAATCACTAACCTTCGATGATCTTCATCAGATGACACTCATAGGACTTCATGTTACACAATACATGTATGTTTTGTTCGATAAGGTGCATATTTATATTCAAAATCTCAGTTTACATTGGGGCTTTACGCTCAGTAATGTTTTGCTTCCAAAACATTCAGTGATTTTTTCAGAGAGCCACATCAATTTACAGAAGTATTCATCATAAACTTTAATATAAGATACAAGTGTTATGCACAGAATTAGAGAAATAATTGTCTCTAATGCAAACCGTGGGTCAGATTTTTGTTTTAAATTTACGGAAAAAGCAAACCATACAATAATCTGAGTACGGCGCTCAGACAACAAATCAAGAGCCATACAGATATCCGCCATGTTGGAGTCAACAGAAGTCAGAAATAGCGTTATAAATATTCACTTAACTTTGATGATCTTCATCAGAATGCACTCCCAGGAATCCCAGTTCCACAAGAAATATTTGTTTTGTTCGATGTAGTCCATCATTTATGTACAAATAGCTCCTTTGTTAGCGCGTTCAAGTTCACAAATCCAAACTCACGACATGCGGGCAGGTCCAGGCGAAATTTCAGAAGATAAGTCATATTACAGTTCGTAGAAACATGTCAAACGATGTATAGAATCAATCTTTAGGATGTTTTTATCATAAATCTTCAATAATGTTCCAACCGGAGAATTCCTTTGTCTTCAGAAATGCAATGGAAAGCAGGTCACTCTCACGTGAACGCGCATCATCAGCGCGTCATCAGCCATACACCTGACTCAAAGAGCTCTCCTTCCCACATTCTTCACAGAAGAAGCATCAAACAAGGTTCTAAAGACTGTTGACATCTAGTGGAAGCCTTAGGAAGTGCAATATGACCCCACAGACACTGTATATTCGATAGGATAAGACTTGAAAAACTACAAACCTCAGATTTCCCACTTCCTGGTGGGAATTTTTTTCTCAGGTTTCTGCCTGCCATATGAGTTTTGTTATACTCACAGACATCATTCAAAACGTTTTAGAAACGTCATAGTGTTTTCTATCGAAATCTACTAATATCCATATCCTAGCATCTGGTCCTGAGTAGCAGGCAGTTTACTCTGGGCACGCTTTCCATGCTTTTCATGACATGTTTTGGAAAGAGGTTCCCTCTGTCTTATCTGCTGTAATGGATGTCATCACACATTGTTCCCCCAAACTGTTATCACTTAATGATCATTCACCATTATCATTACAGAAAATACCTTTTATGTTGTCAGGACAGCAGCTAAAAAGATGTTGGAACTAAGATGACCCCTCCTGTCTCAGCCTCCAGTATTTATGCTGCATTAGTTTATGTGTCGGGGGGCTAGGGTCAGTTTGTTATATCTGGAGTACTTCTCCTGTCCTATTCGGTGTCCTGTGTGAATCTAAGTGTGCGTTCTCTAATTCTCTCCTTCTCTCTTTCTTTCTCTCTCTCGGCACTTTATACACTGTTAGGCCCTGAGCCCTAGGACCATGCCCCAGGACTACCTGACATGATGACTCCTTGCTGTCCCCAGTCCACCTGGCCATGCTGCTGCTCCAGTTTCAACTGGCCTGGGCCCTAGGACCATGTCCCAGGACTACCTGACATGATGACTCCTTGCTGTCCCCAGTCCACCTGACTGTGCTGCTGCTCCAGTTTCAACTGTTCTGCCTTACTATTATTCAACCATGCTGGTCATTTATGAACATTTGAACATCTTGGCCACGTTCTGTTGTAATCTCCACCCGGCACAGCCAGAAGAGGACTGGCCACCCCACATATGCTCTCTCTAATTCTCTCTTTCTTTCTCTCTCTCGGAGGACCTGAGCCCTTGGACCGTGCCCCAGGACTACCTGACATACACTGTTAGGATCCATGGGTCTACCACCTCATTGGATCAGCTCTTTATATACTGTTAGGATCCATGGGTCTACCACCTCACCTCATTGGATCAGCTCTTTATATACTGTTAGGATCCATGGGTCTACCACCTCACCTCATTGGATCAGCACTTTATACACTGTTAGGATCCATGGGTCTACCACCTCATTGGATCAGCACTTTATACACTGTTAGGATCTATGGGTCTACCACCACACCTCATTGGATCAGCTCTTTATATACTGTTAGGATCTATGGGTCTACCACCTCACCTCATTGGATCAGCACTTTATACACTGTTAGGATCCATGGGTCTACCACCTCACCTCATTGGATCAGCACTTTATACACTGTTAGGATCCATGGGTCTACCACCACACCTCATTGGATCAGCACTTTATACACTGTTAGGATCTATGGGTCTACCACCACACCTCATTGGATCAGCACTTTATACACTGTTAGGATCCATGGGTCTACCACCTCATTGGATCAGCACTTTATACACTGTTAGGATCTATGGGTCTACCACCACACCTCATTGGATCAGCTCTTTATATACTGTTAGGATCCATGGGTCTACCACCACACCTCATTGGATCAGCACTTTATACACTGTTAGGATCCATGGGTCTACCACCTCACCTCATTGGATCAGCTCTTTATATACTGTTAGGATCCATGGGTCTACCACCACACCTCATTGGATCAGCACTTTATACACTGTTAGGATCCATGGGTCTACCACCTCATTGGATCAGCTCTTTATATACTGTTAGGATCCATGGGTCTACCACCACACCTCATTGGATCAGCTCTTTATATACTGTTAGGATCTATGGGTCTACCACCACACCTCATTGGATCAGCTCTTTATATACTGTTAGGATCCATGGGTCTACCACCTCATTGGATCAGCTCTTTATACACTGTTAGGATCCATGGGTCTACCACCACACCTCATTGGATCAGCTCTTTATATACTGTTAGGATCCATGGGTCTACCACCACACCTCATTGGATCAGCTCTTTATATACTGTTAGGATCCATGGGTCTACCACCTCATTGGATCAGCTCTTTATACACTGTTAGGATCCATGGGTCTACCACCTCACCTCATTGGATCAGCTCTTTATATACTGTTAGGATCCATGGGTCTACCACCTCATTGGATCAGCTCTTTATATACTGTTAGGATCCATGGGTCTACCACCACACCTCATTGGATCAGCTCTTTATATACTGTTAGGATCCATGGGTCTACCACCTCATTGGATCAGCTCTTTATACACTGTTAGGATCCATGGGTCTACCACCTCACCTCATTGGATCAGCTCTTTATATACTGTTAGGATCCATGGGTCTACCACCTCATTGGATCAGCTCTTTATATACTGTTAGGATCTATGGGTCTACCACCACACCTCATTGGATCAGCTCTTTATATACTGTTAGGATCCATGGGTCTACCACCACACCTCATTGGATCAGCTCTTTATATACTGTTAGGATCCATGGGTCTACCACCACACCTCATTGGATCAGCTCTTTATATACTGTTAGGATCTATGGGTCTACCACCTCACCTCATTGGATCAGCTCTTTATACACTGTTAGGATCCATGGGTCTACCACCTCATTGGATCAGCTCTTTATATACTGTTAGGATCCATGGGTCTACCACCTCATTGGATCAGCTCTTTATATACTGTTAGGATCCATGGGTCTACCACCTCATTGGATCAGCTCTTTATATACTGTTAGGATCCATGGGTCTACCACCACACCTCATTGGATCAGCTCTTTATATACTGTTAGGATCCATGGGTCTACCACCTCATTGGATCAGCTCTTTATATACTGTTAGGATCCATGGGTCTACCACCACACCTCATTGGATCAGCTCTTTATATACTGTTAGGATCCATGGGTCTACCACCTCACCTCATTGGATCAGCTCTTTATATACTGTTAGGATCCATGGGTCTACCACCTCATTGGATCAGCTCTTTATATACTGTTAGGATCCATGGGTCTACCACCTCACCTCATTGGATCAGCTCTTTATATACTGTTAGGATCCATGGGTCTACCACCTCACCTCATTGGATCAGCTCTTTATATACTGTTAGGATCTATGGGTCTACCACCTCACCTCATTGGATCAGCTCTTTATATACTGTTAGGATCCATGGGTCTACCACCACACCTCATTGGATCAGCTCTTTATATACTGTTAGGATCTATGGGTCTACCACCTCACCTCATTGGATCAGCACTTTATACACTGTTAGGATCCATGGGTCTACCACCACACCTCATTGGATCAGCACTTTATACACTGTTAGGATCCATGGGTCTACCACCTCATTGGATCAGCACTTTATACACTGTTAGGATCTATGGGTCTACCACCACACCTCATTGGATCAGCTCTTTATATACTGTTAGGATCCATGGGTCTACCACCTCACCTCATTGGATCAGCTCTTTATATACTGTTAGGATCCATGGGTCTACCACCACACCTCATTGGATCAGCACTTTATATACTGTTAGGATCCATGGGTCTACCACCTCACCTCATTGGATCAGCACCTTTATATACTGTTAGGATCCATGGGTCTACCACCACACCTCATTGGATCAGCACTTTATATACTGTTAGGATCCATGGGTCTACCACCACACCTCATTGGATCAGCACTTTATATACTGTTAGGATCCATGGGTCTACCACCTCACCTCATTGGATCAGCTCTTTATATACTGTTAGGATCCATGGGTCTACCACCACACCTCATTGGATCAGCTCTTTATACACTGTTAGGATCCATGGGTCTACCACCTCATTGGATCAGCACTTTATACACTGTTAGGATCCATGGGTCTACCACCACACCTCATTGGATCAGCTCTTTATACACTGTTAGGATCCATGGGTCTACCACCTCATTGGATCAGCACTTTATACACTGTTAGGATCCATGGGTCTACCACCACACCTCATTGGATCAGCTCTTTATACACTGTTAGGATCCATGGGTCTACCACCTCATTGGATCAGCACTTTATATACTGTTAGGATCCATGGGTCTACCACCTCATTGGATCAGCTCTTTATATACTGTTAGGATCCATGGTTCTACCACCTCATTGGATCAGCTCTTTATATACTGTTAGGATCTATGGGTCTACCACCTCACCTCATTGGATCAGCTCTTTATATACTGTTAGGATCCATGGGTCTACCACCTCACCTCATTGGATCAGCTCTTTATATACTGTTAGGATCTATGGGTCTACCACCTCACCTCATTGGATCAGCTCTTTATATACTGTTAGGATCCATGGGTCTACCACCTCATTGGATCAGCTCTTTATATACTGTTAGGATCCATGGGTCTACCACCTCACCTCATTGGATCAGCACCTTTATACATATAATTTATTAACAACCATCCACTGCTAGGATCTTTGGGGTGGTCCCAGGAGGGTTTGGGAGGTGGGGTGGTCCAGGAAGGGTTGGGGTGGTCCCAGGAGGGTTTGGGAGGTGGGGTGGTCCAGGAAGGGTTGGGAGTTTGGGTGGTCCCAGGAGGGTTTGGGAGGTGGGGTGGTCCCAGGAGGGTTTGGGAGGTGGGGTGGTCCCAGGAGGGTTTGGGGTGGTCCCAGGAGGGTTTGGGAGGTGGGGTGGGTCCCAGGAGGGTTTGGGAGGTGGGGTGGTCCCAGGAGGGGTTGGGAGGTGGGGTGGTCCCAGGAGGGTTGGGAGGTGGGGTGGTCCCAGGAGGGATGGGAGGTGGGGTGGTCCCAGGAGGGATGGGAGGTGGGGTGGTCCCAGGAGGGATGGGAGGTGGGGTGGTCCCAGGAGGGGTTTGGGAGGTGGGGTGGTCCCAGGAGGGGATGGGAGGTGGGGTGGTCCCAGGAGGGGATGGGAGGTGGGGTGGTCCCAGGAGGGATGGGAGGTGGGGTGGTCCCAGGACCTCATTGGGATGGGAGGTGGGGTGGTCCCAGGAGGGGATGGGAGGTGGGGTGGTCCCAGGAGGGTTTGGGAGGTGGGGTGGTCCAGGAAGGGTTGGGAGTTGGGTGGTCCCAGGAGGGGATGGAGGGTGGGTTGGGGTGGTCCCAGGAGGGGATGGAGGGTGGGTTGGGGTGGTCCCAGGGGATGGAGGGTGGGTTGGGGTGGTCCCAGGAGGGGTGGGGTGGTCCCAGGAGGGGATGGAGGGTGGGGTTGGGGTGGTCCCAGGAGGGGATGGAGGGTGGGTTGGGGTGGTCCCAGGAGGGGATTGAGGGTGGGTTGGGGTGGTCCCAGGAGGGGTGGGAGGATCTTTGGAGTGGGTTGGGGTGGTCCAGGGGGTTGGGGTGGTCAGGAAGGGTTGGGAGTTTGGGTGGTCCCAGGAGGGGATGGAGGGTGGGTTGGGGTGGTCCCAGGAGGGTTTGGGAGGTGGGGTGGTCCAGGAAGGGTTGGGAGTTTGGGTGGTCCCAGGAGGGGATGGAGGGTGGGTTGGGGTGGTCCCAGGAGGGGATGGAGGGTGGGTTGGGGTGGTCCCAGGAGGGGATGGAGGGTGGGTTGGGGTGGTCCCAGGAGGGGTTGGGGGTGGTCCCAGGAGGGGATGGAGGGTGGGTTGGGAGTTTGGGTGGGGGTGGTCCCAGGAGGGGATGGAGGGTGGGTTGGGGTGGTCCCAGGAGGGGATTGAGGGTGGGTTGGGGTGGTCCCAGGAGGGGTCCAGGGGGTTGGGGAGTGGGTTGGGGTGGTCCAGGGGTTGGGGTGGTCCCCCGGAGGGGATGGAGGGTGGGTTGGGGTGGTCCCAGGAGGGGTTGGGGGTGGGTTGGGGTGGTCCCAGGAGGGGTTGGAGGGTGGGTTGGGGTGGTCCCAGGAGAGGATGGAGGGTTGGTTGGGGTGGTCCCAGGAGGGGTTGGAGGGTGGGTTAATTCCATATAAGTTGACTGAGGTGAGTGATTGTATATGTGGTTAATTATAATTATATTTCCCTTTAATAACTGGTGTACATAATATACTGATATACATATATATTTTAACAGTGTTGTGTCTCTAGCTGTATAATCATTCCTGCTATATGATATATATATTAACAGTATTGTGTCTCTAGATGTATAACCATTCCTGCTGCTATTTGTTCTGATATATATATTAACAGTATTGTGTCTCTAGCTGTGTAACCATTCCTGCTGCTATTTGTTCTGATATATATACATACTGTATTGTGTCTCTAGATGTATAACCATTCCTGCTGCTATTTGTTCTGATATATATATTAACAGTATTGTGTCTCTAGATGTGTAATCATTCCTGCTATATGATATATATATTAACAGTATTGTGTCTCTAGATGTATAACCATTCCTGCTGCTATTTGTTCTGATATATATATTAACAGTATTGTGTCTCTAGCTGTGTAACCATTCCTGCTGCTATTTGTTCTGATATATATACATACTGTATTGTGTCTCTAGATGTATAACCATTCCTGCTTCTATTTGTTCTGATATATATATTAACAGTATTGTGTCTCTAGATGTATAATCATTCCTGCTGCTATTTGTTATATATATATATTAACAGTATTGTGTCTATAGATGTATAATCATTCCTGCTTCTATTTGTTCTGATATATATATTAACAGTATTGTGTCTATAGATGTATAACCATTCCTGCTTCTATTTGTTCTGATATATATATTAACAGTATTGTGTCTATAGATGTATAATCATTCCTGCTTCTATTTGTTCTGATATATATATTAACAGTATTGTGTCTATAGATGTATAACCATTCCTGCTGCTATTTGTTCTGATATATATATTAACAGTATTGTGTCTCTAGATGTGTAACCATTCCTGCTGCTATTTGTTCTGATATATATATTAACAGTATTGTGTCTCTAGATGTGTAATCATTCCTGCTGCTATTTGTTCTGATATATATACATACAGTATTGTGTCTCTAGATGTGTAATCATTCCTGCTGCTATTTGTTCTGATATATATATTAACAGTATTGTGTCTCTAGATGTATAATCATTCCTGCTGCTATTTGTTCTGATATATATATTAACAGTATTGTGTCTCTAGCTGTGTAACCATTCCTGCTATATGATATATGTATTAACAGTATTGTGTCTCTAGATGTATAACCATTCCTGCTGCTATTTGTTCTTGTCTTTGTTCCTTTAAAATCACAAAAAAGGAAAAGTGCACAGAGTTTCAACTGAAAATCAGAGAGTGGAAATCAGTCACATGCTTCCACTGCGGCAAGGTGGGACATCAGGCTTCTATATGCTGAGGTAAAGACATGGTTCAGCCTGTGGAAAGGTGGGACATCAGGCTCCTACATGCTGAGGTAAAGACATGGTTCAGCCTGTGGAAAGGTGGGACATCAGGCTTCTACATGCTGAGGTAAGGACATGGTCCAGCCTGTGGTATAAAGGGACATCAGGCTTCTACATGCTGAGGTAAAGACATGGTTCAGCCTGTGGAAAGGTGGGACATCAGGCTCCTACATGCTGAGGTAAGGACATGGTCCAGCCTGTGGGAAGGTGGGACATCAGGCTTCTACATGCTGAGGTAAGGACATGGTCCAGCCTGTGGTATAAAGGGACATCAGGCTTCTACATGCTGAGGTAAAGACATGGTCCAGCCTGTGGGAAGGTGGGACATCAGGCTTCTACATGCTGAGGTAAGGACATGGTCCAGCCTGTGGGTAGGTGGGACATCAGGCTCCTACATGCTGAGGTAAGGACATGGTCCAGCCTGTGGGAAGGTGGGACATCAGGCTTCTACATGCTGAGGTAAGGACATGGTCCAGCCTGTGGGAAGGTGGGACATCAGCCTTCTACATGCTGAGGTAAGGACATGGTCCAGCCTGTGGGAAGGTGGGACATCAGGCTTCTACATACTGAGGTAAGGACATGGTCCAGCCTGTGGTAAGAAAATGCACATTTGACAAAACAATAAGAGAACAGAAAATGCTAAACGGGAAACAAGAAACAGACATTCCAACGAAAGACAAATAGACATGTTCACACCGTTAAGAAAGAGAACACTGAGGTGAGTGACTGGTCATCAGTGCAGACAATGACAGACCGACCTGCCATCTTAAAGAAACATATTTAATGGACAGCAGGGTTGTACGAACGACACTACATGTAAGCTTGGCATTAAGTCAGACAGCAAACAAAAGGTTCTGAAAGCAGGACCTGCCCTGCACACAGTTCAACTATGAACATCCCAGTAGTGATGGATAGTCTCCCTTCACAACATAGAGTTGGTCTGTTTACCTGAACTGTGACATCAGTAATGCCTCTCACAGCGACAGATTCACCTGTATACGTCTTTAACACGACCGAAAGTCAATGCTGACTTGGAGGCTTTAGTCAAGAACAAAGTACTGGAGCCGGTCAGCATGAGTGAATGCATGAGCAACACCCATCTACCAGTCCTTAATAACACTACAAACACCTGGTCTTTCAGCCTATCAGAACACCCATCTACCAGTCCTTAATAACACTACAAACACCTGGTCTTTCAGCCTATCAGAACACCCATCTACCAGTCCTTAACACTAGAACCACCTGGTCTTTCAGCCTATCAGAACACCCATCTACCAGTCCTTAACACTAGAACCACTTGGTCTTTCAGCCTATCAGAACACCCATCTACCAGTCCTTAACACTAGAACCACCTGGTATTTCAGCCTATCAGAACACCCATCTACCAGTCCTTAACACTAGAACCACTTGGTCTTTCAGCCTATCAGAACACCAATCTACCAGTCATTTCAGCCTATTTACATAATAAAAGGGGATACTAGTTGGTGTCTGTATATGGTAGAGATACTGTATATACTGTAATGACCTGGCTAGATCATAAAGGGGATACTAGTTGGTGTCTGTATATGGTAGAGATACTGTATATACTGTAATGACCTGACTAGATCATAAAGGGGATACTAGTTGGTGTCTGTATATGGTTGAGATACTGTATATACTGTAATGACCTGGCTAGATCATAAAGGGGATACTAGTTGGTGTCTGTATATGGTAGAGATACTGTATATACTGTAATGACCTGGCTAGATCATAAAGGGGATACTAGTTGGTGTCTGTATATGGTAGAGATACTGTATATACTGTAATGACCTGGCTAGATCATAAAGGGGATACTAGTTGCTGTCTGTATATGGTAGAGATACTGTATATACTGTAATGACCTGGCTAGATCATAATGGGGATACTAGTTGGTGTCTGTATATGGTAGAGATACTGTATATACTGTAATGACCTGACTAGATCATAAAGGGGATACTAGTTGCTGTCTGTATATGGTAGAGATACTGTATATACTGTAATGACCTGGCTAGATCATAAAGGGGATACTAGTTGGTGTCTGTATATGGTAGAGATACTGTATATACTGTAATGACCTGACTAGATCATAAAGGGGATACTAGTTGGTGTCTGTATATGGTAGAGATACTGTATATACTGTAATGACCTGGCTAGATCATAAAGGGGATACTAGTTGCTGTCTGTATATGGTAGAGATACTGTATATACTGTAATGACCTGACTAGATCATAAAGGGGATACTAGTTGGTGTCTGTATATGGTAGAGATACTGTATATACTGTAATGACATGGATAGATCATAAAGGGGATACTAGTTGGTGTCTGTATATGGTAGAGATACTGTATATACTGTAATGACCTGACTAGATCATAAAGGGGATACTAGTTGCTGTCTGTATATGGTAGAGATACTGTATATACTGTAATGACCTGGCTAGATCATAAAGGGGATACTAGTTGGTGTCTGTATATGGTAGAGATACTGTATATACTGTAATGACCTGACTAGATCATAAAGGGGATACTAGTTGATCTGATTTGATTTGATTTGATTTGAGTTGGTGTCTGTATATGGTAGAGATACTGTATATACTGTAATGACCTGGCTAGATCATAAAGGGGATACTAGTTGTGGAGATGATTGTGGACTTCAGGAAATAGCAGAGGGAACACCCCTATCCACATCGATGGATGTGGAGAGGGTAGTAAGTTTTAAGTTCCTCGGCATGCGCAGCAGCGCCTCTTCAACCTCAGGAGGCTGAAGAAATTCGGCTTGTCACCAAAAGCACTCACAAACTTCTACAGATGCAGAACCGAGAGTATCCTGGCGGGCTGTATCACCGCCTGGTACGGCAACTGCTCCGCCCACAACCGTAAGGCTCTCCAGAGGGTAGTGAGGTCTGCACAACGCATCACCGGGGCAAACTACCTGCCCTCCAGGACACCTACACCACCCGATGTTACAGGAAGGCCATAAAATCATCAAGGACATCAACCACCCGAGCCACTGCCTGTTCACCCCGCTATCATCCAGAAGGCGAGGTCAGTACAGGTGCATCAAAGCTGGGACTGAGAGACTGAAAAACAGCTTCTATCTCAAGGCCATCAGACTGTTAAACAGCCACCACTAACATTGAGTGGCTGCTGCCAACACACTGACACTGACTCAACTCCAGCCACTTTAATAATGGGAATTGATGGGAAATTATGTAAAATATATCACTAGCCACTTTAAACAATGCTACCTAATATAATGTTTACATACCCTACATTATTCATCTCATATGCATACGTATATACTGTACTTTATATCATCTACTGCATCTTTATGTAATACATGTATCACTAGCCACTTTAACTATGCCACTTTGTTTACATACTCATCTCATATGTATATACTGTACTGGATACCATCTACTGTATCTTGCCTATGCTGCTCTGTACCATCACTCATTCATATATCTTTATGTACATATTCTTTATTCCCTTACACTGTGTATAAGACAGTAGTTTTGGAATTGTTAGTTAGATTACTTGTTGGTTATTACTGCATTATCGGAACTAGAAGCACAAGCATTTCGCTACACTCGCATTAACATCTGCTAACCATGTGTATGTGACAAATAAAATGTGATTGATTTGATTTGAGATACTGTATATACTGTAATGACCTGGGTACGCTAGTCTTGTTTGTGTGTTCACTGTTCATAGCAGGCTAGTCTTGTTTGTGTGTTCACTGTTCATAGCAGTCCAGTCTTGTTTGTGTGTTCACTGTTCCTAGCAGGCTAGTCTTGTTTGTGTGTTCACTGTTCATAGCAGTCTAGTCTTGTTTGTGTGTTCACTGTTCCTAGCAGGCTAGTCTTCTTTGTGTTCACTGTTCCTAGCAGGCTAGTCTTCTTGTGTTCATTGTTCATGTCTCTCTGTGTTCACTGTTCCTAGCAGGCTATTCTTCTTTGTGTTCACTGTTCCTAGCAGGCTAGTCTTGTTTGTGTGTTCACTGTTCCTAGCAGGCTAGTCTTCTTTGTGTTCACTGTTCCTAGCAGGCTAGTCTTCTTTGTGTGTTCACTGTTCACAGCAGGCTAGTCTTTGTGTGTTCACTGTTCCTAGCAGGCTAGTCTTCTTTGTGTGTTCACTGTTCACTAGCAGCCTAGTCTTGTTTGTGTGTTCACTGTTCCTAGCAGGCTAGTCTTCTTTTGTGTTCACTGTTCCTAGCAGGCTAGTCTTCTTTGTGTGTTCACTGTTCACAGCAGGCTAGTCTTGTTGTGTGTTCACTGTTCCTAGCAGGCTAGTCTTCTTTGTGTTCACTGTTCCTAGCAGGATAGTCTTATTTGTGTGTTCACTGTTTCTAGCAGGCTAGTCTTCTTTGTGTTCACTGTTCCTAGCAGGCTAGTCTTCTTTGTGTGTTCACTGTTCACAGCAGGCTAGTCTTCTTTGTGTGTTCACTGTTCACAGCAGGCTAGTCTTCTTTGTGTGTTCACTGTTCCTAGCAGGCTAGTCTTCTTTGTGTGTTCTCTGTTCACAGCAGGCTAGTCTTCTTTGTGTTCACTGTTCCTAGCAGGCTAGTCTTGTTTGTGTGTTCACTGTTCCTAGCAGGCTAGTCTTCTTTGTGTTCACTGTTCCTAGCAGGCTAGTCTTCTTTGTGTGTTCACTGTTCACAGCAGGCTAGTCTTTGTGTGTTCACTGTTCCTAGCAGGCTAGTCTTCTTTGTGTGTTCACTGTTCACAGCAGGCTAGTCTTCTTTGTGTGTTCACTGTTCACAGCAGGCTAGTCTTCTTTGTGTTCACTGTTCCTAGGAGGCTAGTCTTCTTTGTGTTCACTGTTCCTAGCAGGCTAGTCTTCTTTGTGTTCACTGTTCCTAGCAGGCTAGTCTTCTTTGTGTTCACTGTTCCTAGCAGGCTAGTCTTCTTTGTGTGTTCACTGTTCCTAGCAGGCTAGTCTTCTTTGTGTTCACTGTTCCTAGCAGGCTAGTATTTTTTGTGTGTTCACTGTTCACAGCAGGCTAGTCTTCTTTGTGTGTTCACTGTACACAGCATCCTAGTCTTCTTTGTGTTCACTGTTCCTAGCAGGCTAGTCTTCTTTGTGTTCACTGTTCACAGCAGGCTAGTCTTCTTTGTGTGTTCACTGTTTCTAGCAGGCTAGTCTTATTTGTGTGTTCACTGTTCCTAGCAGGCTAGTCTTCTTTGTGTTCACTGTTCCTAGCAGGCTAGTCTTCTTTGTGTGTTCACTGTTCCTAGCAGGCTAGTCTTCTTTGTGTTCACTGTTCCTAGCAGGCTAGTCTTCTTTGTGTTCACTGTTCCTAGCAGGCTAGTCTTCTTTGTGTTCACTGTTCCTAGCAGGCTAGTCTTGTTTGTGTGTTCACTGTTCCTAGCAGGCTAGTCTTCTTTTGTGTTCACTGTTCCTAGCAGGCTAGTCTTCTTGTGTGTTCATAGCAGGCTAGTCTTCTTTGTGTTCACTGTTCACAGCAGGCTAGTCTTCTTTGTGTGTTCACTGTTCACAGCAGGGTCTTCTTTGTGTTTGTTAGCAGGCTGTCTTGTTTGTGTTCACTGTTCCTAGCAGGCTAGTCTTCTTTGTGTTCACTGTTCCTAGCAGGCTAGTCTTCTTTGTGTGTTCACTGTTCACAGCAGGCTAGTCTTGTTTGTGTGTTCACTGTTCCTAGCAGGCTAGTCTTCTTTGTGTTCACTGTTCCTAGCAGGCTAGTCTTCTTTGTGTGTTCACTGTTCACAGCAGGCTAGTCTTGTTTGTGTGTTCACTGTTCCTAGCAGGCTAGTCTTCTTTGTGTGTTCACTGTTCACAGCAGGCTAGTCTTCTTTGTGTGTTCACTGTTCCTAGCAGGCTAGTCTTCTTTGTGTGTTCACTGTTCCTAGCAGGATAGTCTAGTCTTTGTGTGTTCACTGTTCACAGCAGGCTAGTCTTGTTTTGTGTTCACTGTTCCTAGCAGGCTAGTCTTGTTTTGTGTTCACTGTTCCTAGCAGGATAGTCTTATTTGTGTGTTCACTGTTCTAGCAGGCTAGTCTTGTTTGTGTGTTCACTGTTCCTAGCAGGCTAGTCTTCTTTTGTGTTCACTGTTCACTAGTTCTTTGTGTGTTCACTGTTCACAGCAGGCTAGTCTTCTTTGTGTGTTCACTGTTCCAGCAGGCTAGTCTTTTGTGTTCACTGTTCCTAGGAGGCTAGTCTTCTTTGTGTTCACTGTTCCTAGCAGGCTAGTCTTCTTTGTGTTCACTGTTCCTAGCAGGCTAGTCTTCTTTGTGTTCACTGTTCCTAGCAGGCTAGTCTTCTTTGTGTGTTCACTGTTCCTAGCAGGCTAGTCTTCTTTGTGTGTTCACTGTTCCTAGCAGGCTAGTCTTTTTTGTGTGTTCACTGTTCACAGCAGGCTAGTCTTCTTTGTGTGTTCACTGTACACAGCATCCTAGTCTTCTTTGTGTTCACTGTTCCTAGCAGGCTAGTCTTCTTGTGTTCACTGTTCACTGTTCCTAGCAGGCTAGTCTTCTTTTGTGTTCACTGTTCCTAGCAGGCTAGTCTTGTTTGTGTGTTCACTGTTCACAGCAGGCTGTCTTCTTTGTGTTCACTGTTCCTAGCAGGCTAGTCTTCTTTGTGTGTTCACTGTTCCTAGCAGGCTAGTCTTCTTTGTGTTCACTGTTCCTAGCAGGCTAGTCTTCTTTGTGTGTTCACTGTTCCTAGCAGGCTAGTCTTCTTTGTGTTCACTGTTCCTAGCAGGCTAGTCTTCTTTGTGTTCACTGTTCCTAGCAGGCTAGTCTTCTTTGTGTTCACTGTTCACAGCAGGCTAGTCTTCTTTGTGTGTTCACTGTTCCTAGCAGGCTAGTCTTCTTTGTGTGTTCACTGTACACAGCATCCTAGTCTTCTTTGTGTTCACTGTTCACAGCAGGCTAGTCTTCTTTGTGTGTTCACTGTTCACAGCAGGCTAGTCTCTTTGTGTTCACTGTTCCTAGCAGGCTATTCACTGTTCTAGCAGGCTAGTCTTCTTGTGTTCACTGTTCCTAGCAGGCTAGTTTCTTTGTGTTCACTGTTCATAGCAGGCATGTGTTCACTGTTCATAGCAGGCTAGTCTTCTTTGTGTGTTCACTGTTCCTAGCAGGCCAGTCTTATTTGTGTTCACTGTTCCTAGCAGGCTAGTCTTCTTTGTGTGTTCACTGTTCCTAGCAGGCTAGTCTTATTTGTGTGTTCACTGTTCATAGCAGGCTAGTCTTCTTTGTGTGTTCACTGTTCCTAGCAGGCTAGTCTTGTTTGTTTGTCCACTGTTCCTAGCAGGCTAGTCTTGTTTGTTTGTTCACTGTTCCAAGCAGGCTAGTCTTGTTTGTTTGTCCACTGTTCCTAGCAGGCTAGTCTTCTTTGTGTGTTCACTGTTCCTAGCAGGCTAGTCTTGTTTGTGTGTTCACTGTTCCTAGCAGGCTAGTCTTCTTTGTGTGTTCACTGTTCCTAGCAGGCTAGTCTTGTTTGTGTGTTCACTGTTCCTAGCAGGCTAGTCTTCTTTGTAATCAACTTGTCTGCCAGGGAAAATGATGTGAAGAAGTTGTCCATGGTCGCATTTCTTCCTTTGTCCATGTCAGGCTCCACGTGACTCAAAACCACAGTCTCAGACAGTCATCCACTGGCCTGGTTTCATTTCCCCAGACATGGAAAGACATTCAGCAAATGTGTGGCTAACCACAACTGAAGTCACATGCACCATTATCATTATCTATCTGGTTTCTATTGACATTCATCCATTGACGACAGAATATCAGATTTTAATTCGATTGTGGCTAGTGCAGATTGCTGGGGTCCTGTGATTAATACCTGACAACACTGATGTTGATTAGGGGTCCTGTGATTAATACCTGGACAACACTGATGTTGATCAATGCTGCTGTAGGGGTCCTGTGATTAATACCTGGACAACACTGATGTTGATCAATGCTGCTGTAGGGGTCCTGTGATTAATACCTGGACAACACTGATGTTGATCAATGCTGCTGTAGGGGTCCTGTGATTTAACAACACTGATGTTGATCAAACACTGATGTTGATCAATGCTGCTGTAGGGGTCCTGTGATTAATACCTGGACAACACTGATGTTGATCAATGCTGCTGTTGTAGGGGTCCTGTGATAAATACCTGGACAACACGGATGTTGTTGAAGAAAAAGTGAACTTTGGAAATTAAGCTGCACCTCTTGAATGAAGAGAGTTATTTGATGAAGGTACGTGTCAAGGAACCTGCAGAATCTGCTCTTTCAGATACAGTATTATATAGAAATCACAATGTTTAACCTGTAGAATCTGATCTCAGATACAGTATTATATAGAAATCACAATGTTTAACCTCTGATACAGTATTATATAGAAACCACAATGTTTAACCTGCAGAATCTGATCTCAGATACAGTATTATATAGAAACCACAATGTTTAACCTGCAGAACCTGCTCTTTCAGATACAGTATTATATAGAAACCACAATGTTTAACCTGCAGAATCTGATCTCAGATACAGTATTATATAGAAATCACAATGTTTAACCTCTGATACAGTATTATATAGAAACCACAATGTTTAACCTGCAGAATCTGATCTCAGATACAGTATTATATAGAAACCACAATGTTTAACCTGCAGAATCTGCTCTTTCAGATACAGTATTATATAGAAATCACAATGTTTAACCTGCAGAATCTGATCTCAGATACAGTATTATATAGAAATCACAATGTTTTACCTGCAGAATCTGATCTCAGATACAGTATTATATAGAAACCACAATGTTTTACCTGCAGAATCTGATCTCAGATACAGTATTATATAGAAATCACAATGTTTAACCTGCAGAATCTGATCTCAGATACAGTATTATATAGAAATCACAATGTTTAACCTGCAGAATCTGATCTCAGATACAGTATTATATAGAAATCACAATGTTTAACCTGCAGAATCTGATCTCAGATACAGTATTATATAGAAATCACAATGTTTAACCTGCAGAATCTGATCTCAGATACAGTATTATATAGAAATCACAATGTTTAACCTGCAGAATCTGATCTCAGATACAGTATTATATAGAAATCACAATGTTTAACCTGCAGAATCTGATCTCAGATACAGTATTATATAGAAATCACAATGTTTAACCTGCAGAATCTGATCTCAGATACAGTATTATATAGAAACCACAATGTTTAACCTGCAGAATCTGATCTCTGATACAGTATTATATAGAAATCACAATGTTTAACCTGCAGAATCTGATCTCAGATACAGTATTATATAGAAACCACAATGTTTAACCTGCAGAATCTGATCTCAGATACAGTATTATATAGAAATCACAATGTTTAACCTGCAGAATCTGATCTCAGATACAGTATTATATAGAAATCACAATGTTTTACCTGCAGAATCTGATCTCTGATACAGTATTATATTGAAACCACAATGTTTAACCTGCAGAATCTGATCTCAGATACAGTATTATATAGAAACCACAATGTTTAACCTGCAGAATCTGATCTCAGATACAGTATTATATAGAAACCACAATGTTTAACCTGCAGAATCTGATCTCAGATACAGTATTATATAGAAATCACAATGTTTAACCTCTGATACAGTATTATATAGAAACCACAATGTTTAACCTGCTTGTGACTCTGAAGGAGGATTTGATAAACAGAGGCTCCTTTCACTGCATCTGTCAATTACTAGATGCTCCCATCTCTTCATGTACTAGATGCTCCCATCTCTTCATGTACTAGATGCTCCCATCTCTTCATGTACTAGATGCTCCCATCTCTTACATTTACATTTACATTTAAGTCATTTAGCAGACGCTCTTATCCAGAGCGACTTACAAATTGGTGCTTTCACCTTATGACATCCAGTGGAACAGCCACTTTACAATAGTGCATCTAGGTCTTTTAAGGGGGGGAGGGGGAGAAGGATTACTTTATCCTATCCTAGGTATTCCTTAAAGAGGTGGGGTTTCAGGTGTCTCCGGAAGGTGGTGATTGACTCCGCTGTCCTGGCGTCGTGAGGGAGTTTGTTCCACCATTGGGGGGCCAGAGCAGCGAACAGTTTTGACTGGGCTGAGCGGGAACTGTACTTCCTCAGTGGTAGGGAGGCGAGCAGGCCAGAGGTGGATGAACGCAGTGCCCTTGTTTGGGTGTAGGGCCTGATCAGAGCCTGGAGGTAGTGAGGTGCCGTTCCCCTCACAGCTCCGTAGGCAAGCACCATGGTCTTGTAGCGGATGCGAGCTTCAACTGGAAGCCAGTGGAGAGAGCGGAGGAGCGGGGGTGACGTGAGAGAACTTGGGAAGGTTGAACACCAGACGGGCTGCGGCGTTCTGGATGAGTTGTAGGGGTTTAATGGCACAGGCAGGGAGCCCAGCCAACAGCGAGTTGCAGTAATCCAGACGGGAGATGACAAGTGCCTGGATTAGGACCTGCGCCGCTTCCTGTGTGAGGCAGGGTCGTACTCTGCGGATGTTGTAGAGCATGAACCTACAGGAACGGGCCACCGCCTTGATGTTATTTGAGAACGACAGGGTGTTGTCCAGGATCACGCCAAGGTTCTTAGCGCTCTGGGACGAGGACACAATGGAGTTGTCAACCGTGATGGCGAGATCATGGAACGGGCAGTCCTTCCCGGGAGGAAGAGCAGCTCCGTCTTGCCGAGGTTCAGCTTGAGGTGATGATCCGTCATCCACACTGATATGTCTGCCAGACATGCAGAGATGCGATTCGCCACCTGGTCGTCAGAAGGGGGAAAGGAGAAGATTAATTGTGTGTCGTCTGCATAGCAATGATAGGAGAGACCATGTGAGGTTATGACAGAGCCAAGTGACTTGGTGTATAGCGAGAATAGGAGAGGGCCTAGAACAGAGCCTGGGGGACACCAGTGGTGAGAGCACGTGGTGAGGAGACGGATTCTCGCCACGCCACCTGGTAGGAGCGACCTGTCAGGTAGGACGCAACCAAGCGTGGGCCGCGCCGGAGATGCCCAACTCGGAGAGGGTGGAGAGGAGGATCTGATGGTTCACAGTATCGAAGGCAGCCGATAGGTCTAGAAGGATGAGAGCAGAGGAGAGAGAGTTAGCTTTAGCAGTGCGGAGCGCCTCCGTGATACAGAGAAGAGCAGTCTCAGTTGAATGACTAGTCTTGAAACCTGACTGATTTGGATCAAGAAGGTCATTCTGAGAGAGATAGCGGGAGAGCTGGCCAAGGACGGCACGTTCAAGAGTTTTGGAGAGAAAAGAAAGAAGGGATACTGGTCTGTAGTTGTTGACATCGGAGGGATCGAGTGTAGGTTTTTTCAGAAGGGGTGCAACTCTCGCTCTCTTGAAGACGGGAGGGACGTAGCCAGCGGTCAGGGATGAGTTGATGAGCGAGGTGAGGTAAGGGAGAAGGTCACCGGAGACCTTTAAAATGATTAAAATGATAGAGTACTGCTGGGGTAGGCTAGCTGCGTTGTTGACACTACCCTAATCAAGTCGTACCGTTGAGTGTGAAGTTTCTACAATGCTGCTTATCGGGAGCTAGCTGGCTAGCTAGCAGTGTTGGTTACGTTACGTTGCGTAGGAGAACGACAATAGCTGGCTAGCTAACCTAGAAAATCGCTCTAGACTACACAATTATCTTTGAAACAAAGACGGCTATGTAGCTAGCTATGTAGCTAGCTACGATCAAACAAATCACACCGTTGGGACTGTAATGAAATGAAGTGAAAAAGTGATACTACCTGTGGAGCGACGCGGAATGCGACCGGAATGCGAAAGTTCTATTCAGTAGACGTTGGCTGGCTATTGGCTAGCTAGGAGTGTCTCCTACGTTAAGGACGACAAAATAGCTGGCTAGCTAACCTCGGTGAATTAAGATAATCACTCTAAGACTACACACTCTAAACTACACAATTATCTTGGATACGAAGACAGCAAAGACAACTATGTAGCTATCTAATACTACACTAATCAAGTCGTTCGGTTGAGTGTGATAGTTACTACAGTGCTACGGTAGCCGGTGAACGTATGCTAGCTGCTAGGCAGATAGGAGGGCGACGAAATACAATAATAACGCAATTATCACTCTAAGACTCCACACTCTAAGCTACACAATTATCTTGGATACGAAGACAGCAAAGACAACTATGTAGCTAGCTATGTAGCTAGCTAACACTACACTAATCAAGACGTTCAGTTGAGTGTGATAGTACTACAGTGCTACGGTAGACGGTGAACGTGTTGGACAGATAGGAGACTACGAAATACGATAATTACGCAATTATCTTTGATACAACGACGACTATGTAGCTAGCTAAGAGGAAATTGCTAAGATTAGACAAATCAGACCGTTGTACTATAATGAAATGTAATGAAATGTAATGAAAAAGTTATACAACCTGCAGACCGAAGCGCGGATGCGACCAGATCGCTCCAACCCGGAGCACTAGATGCTCCCATCTCTTCATGTACTAGATGCTCCCATCTCTTCGTGTACTAGATGCTCCCATCTCTTCATGTACTAGATGCTCCCATCTCTTCGTGTACTAGATGCTCCCATCTCTTCATGTACTAGATGCTCCCATCTCTTCATGTACTAGATGCTCCCATCTCTTCATGTACTAGATGCTCCCATCTCTTCATGTACTAGATGCTCCCATCTCTTCATGTACTAGATGCTCCCATCTCTTCATGTACTAGATGCTCCCATCTCTTCATGATACTAGATGCTCCCATCTCTTCCTGTACTAGATGCTCCCATCTCTTCATGTACTAGATGCTCCCATCTCTTCATGTACTAGATGCTCCCATCTCTTCATGTACTAGATGCTCCCATCTCTTCATGTACTAGATGCTCCCATCTCTTCATGTACTAGATGCTCCCATCTCTTCCTGTACTAGATGCTCCCATCTCTTCATGTACTAGATGCTCCCATCTCTTCATGTACTAGATGCTCCCATCTCTTCATGTACTAGATGCTCCCATCTCTTCATGTACTAGATGCTCCCATCTCTTCATGTACTAGATGCTCCCATCTCTTCATGTACTAGATGCTCCCATCTCTTCATGTACTAGATGCTCCCATCTCTTCATGTACTAGATGCTCCCATCTCTTCGTGTACTAGATGCTCCCATCTCTTCATGTACTAGATGCTCCCAGCTTTTCATGTACTAGATGCTCCCATCTCTGGGTTAACAGGCAGATTAAGTTAGGAAGGTGTGAGGGAAATGGGTTTAAAGGCAGATTAAGTTAGGAAGGTGTGAGGGAAATGGGTTTAAAGGCAGATTAAGTTAGGAAGGTGTGAGGGAAATGGATTAACAGGCAGATTAAGTTAGGAAGGTGTGAGGGAAATGGGTTTAAAGGCAGATTAAGTTAGGAAGGTGTGAGGGAAATGGATTAACAGGCAGATTAAGTTAGGAAGGTGTGAGGGAAATGGGTTTAAAGGCAGATTAAGTTAGGAAGGTGTGAGGGAAATGGATTAACAGGCAGATTAAGTTAGGAAGGTGTGAGGGAAATGGGTTTAAAGGCAGATTAAGTTAGGAAGGTGTGAGGGAAATGGATTAACAGGCAGATTAAGTTAGGAAGGTGTGAGCGAAATGGGTTTAAATTATATATTAAATATTTGTTCTTAAGACTGATGAGGAAGAGGGGGGGTGGTAAGGATTTTGCAACACTACTGTAGTTGGCACAACCTTGTGACTAAGTTCACTTCCTGTTTTCAATACTTGAGGGGAATTCAATGTTATCTTTCAGCCTTCCCAAAACCAAAGACAATCTCTGTACAGGATCTGAATTTATAACCTTTTGCATGAGAACTTTCCTGCAATGTAGGGAATTTAAAACTTGTAGTGTTTTTCAGATTAATATAAAAAGGTTTTTGAAGTCTGTAATATAGACCACTGCCTCTTCAACAGCGTCAGAAAATATGTGATTTCCTCATGAAATGGTAAATTAGTTTGTAGCTTAACGCAGTTACAAAATGGCTGTAGAAACTGTGGCACAGATAAAGGACGAAAAAAAAAATAGAAAGTGGAAATGATAATGGATGAAATGATAATGGAAAATGTTCAATCAACTAAATAAAAGCAATTAGACCCCCACTGATGTTGTTATAATGTTTGAGCATAAGAACACAGGAGTAACCATGGCAATAAGAACACAGGAGTAACCATGGCAATAAGAACACAGGAGTAACCATGGCAATAAGAACACAGGATTAGCCAGGATTAAGTCAACAAACAAAACAAACAACAACAATTGTTCACCGTTCATCCCAACTCAAAAAACACCTCAGTTGGTCACAAAGTACGTTTGGGAACCTTAACAAACAGTGACACATTATATTAGTATTATTATTTACAGTTAACATGGAGATGAGGGGACAAATATCAGTCACCACTACATGTTCATGTGATGCATTAAATCACCTGATGGTTTGGATGTATCTGTTAGTAAATTATTAATTTCTAAGAGATAATGAATAAATGAGAACAATTGACATTCAATAATTAGTTGTCACTGTGTTAACCACAACCAACATGATGGATCTCTGTTTAGTTGTCACTGTGTTAATAACCACAACCAACATGTTGGATCTCTGTTTAGTTGTCACTGTGTTAACCACAACCAACATGTTGGATCTCTGTTTAGTTGTCACTGTGTTAACCACAACCAACATGTTTATCTCTGTTTAGTTGTCACTGTGTTAACCACAACCAACATGTTGGATCTCTGTTTAGTTGTCACTGTGTTAACCACAACCAACATGCTGGATCTCTGTTTAGTTGTCACTGTGTTAACCACAACCAACATGTTGGATCTCTGTTTAGTTGTCACTGTGTTAACCACAACCAACATGTTGGATCTCTGTTTAGTTGTCACTGTGTTAACCACAACCAACATGTTGGATCTCTGTTTAGTTGTCACTGTGTTAACCACAACCAACATGTTGGATCTCTGTTTAGTTGTCACTGTGTTAACCACAACCAACATGTTGGATCTCTGTTTAGTTGTCACTGTGTTAACCACAACCAACATGTTGGATCTCTGTTTAGTTGTCACTGTGTTAACCACAACCAACATGCTGGATCTCTGTTTAGTTGTCACTGTGTTAACCACAACCAACATGATGGATCTCTGTTTAGTTGTCACTGTGTTAACCACAACCAACATGTTGGATCTCTGTTTAGTTGTCACTGTGTTAACCACAACCAACATGTTGGATCTCTGTTTAGTTGTCACTGTGTTAACCACAACCAACATGTTGGATCTCTGTTTAGTTGTCACTGTGTTAACCACAACCAACATGTTGGATCTCTGTTTAGTTGTCACTGTGTTAACCACAACCAACATGTTGGATCTCTGTTTAGTTGTCACTGTGTTACCACAACCAACATGTTGGATCTCTGTTGAGTTGTCACTGTGTTAACCACAACCAACATGATGGATCTCTGTTTAGTTGTCACTGTGTTAACCACAACCAACATGTTGGATCTCTGTTTAGTTGTCACTGTGTTAACCACAACCAACATGTTGGATCTCTGTTTAGTTGTCACTGTGTTAACCACAACCAACATGATGGATCTCTGTTTAGTTGTCACTGTGTTAACCACAACCAACATGTTGGATCTCTGTTTAGTTGTCACTGTGTTAACCACAACCAACATGTTGGATCTCTGTTTAGTTGTCACTGTGTTAACCACAATGTTGGATCTCTGTTGAGTTGTCACTGTGTTAACCACAACCAACATGATGGATCTCTGTTTAGTTGTCACTGTGTTAACCACAACCAACATGTTGGATCTCTGTTTAGTTGTCACTGTGTTAACCACAACCAACATGCTGGATCTCTGTTTAGTTGTCACTGTGTTAACCACAACCAACATGCTGGATCTCTGTTGAGTTGTCACTGTGTTAACCACAACCAACATGATGGATCTCTGTTGAGTTGTCACTGTGTTAACCACAACCAACATGTTGGATCTCTGTTGAGTTGTCACTGTGTTAACCACAACCAACATGCTGGATCTCTGTTTAGTTGTCACTGTGTTAACCACAACCAACATGCTGGATCTCTGTTTAGTTGTTACTGTGTTAACCACAACCAACATGTTGGATCTCTGTTTAGTTGTTACTGTGTTAACCACAACCAACATGCTGGATCTCTGTTTAGTTGTCACTGTGTTAACCACAACCAACATGTTGGATCTCTGTTTAGTTGTCACTGTGTTAACCACAACCAACATGTTGGATCTCTGTTTAGTTGTCACTGTGTTAACCACAACCAACATGTTGGATCTCTGTTTAGTTGTCACTGTGTTAACCACAACCAACATGTTGGATCTCTGTTTAGTTGTCACTGTGTTAACCACAACCAACATGTTGGATCTCTGTTTAGTTGTCACTGTGTTAACCACAACCAACATGTTGGATCTCTGTTGAGTTGTCACTGTGTTAACCACAACCAACATGCTGGATCTCTGTTTAGGGGTCAGTGCTCTAAAATGAGTGACTCTGGGGAGAGAGAAGAGGATGTCCCTGCCTCTAAAATGAGTCTCTCAGGGGAACATGACAGAAGAGTTAAGAGGTGAGATGACATGATGCTGTTTAAGAATTATTAAAGCGTTTGTTTCTAAAACGTTATATATAAACGTTATATATATATATTTTTTTCACATTTGTTATTTTTCATCAGAAATTATCTATAGAATTTTAGCATGACACAATCATTTAGCCTACTATTAATTATTGCCTAATATGTCATCATAACCTTGTTGTTTTGACTAATTCTGATCGTTGTTACAAGCTGAATTATGACAAGATTACCGTTATCAACACTCTCTTCACTCTTGTTTAAACCAAAAAGGATTCTATCTTCCTACAATATACAGAACCACTAAAGTTCTATATAGAACCCTTTATAGGAGGTTAGGAAGTGTCTGAGTATACAGTATATATAGAATATATATAGAACCCTTTATAGGAGGTTAGGAAGTGTCTGAGTATACAGTATATATAGAATATATATAGAACCCTTTATAGGAGGTTAGGAAGTGTCTGAGTATACAGTATATATATAATATATATAGAACCCTTTATAGGAGGTTAGGAAGTGTCTGAGTATACAGTATATATAGAATATATATAGAACCCTTTATAGGAGGTTAGGAAGTGTCTGAGTATACAGTATATATATAATATATATAGAACCCTTTATAGGAGGTTAGGAAGTGTCTGAGTATACAGTATATATAGAATATATATAGAACCCTTTATAGGAGGTTAGGAAGTGTCTGAGTATACAGTATATATAGAATATATATAGAACCCTTTATAGGAGGTTAGGAAGTGTCTGAGTATACAGTATATATAGAATATATATAGAACCCTTTATAGGAGGTTAGGAAGTGTCTGAGTATACAGTATATATAGAATATATATAGAACCCTTTATAGGAGGTTAGGAAGTGTCTGAGTATACAGTATATATAGAATATATATAGAACCCTTTATATGAGGTTAGGAAGTGTCTGAGTATACAGTATATATAGAATATATATAGAACCCTTTATAGGAGGTTAGGAAGTGTCTGAGTATACAGTATATATAATATATATAGAACCCTTTATAGGAGGTTAGGAAGTGTCTGAGTATACAGTATATATATAATATATATAGAACCCTTTATAGGAGGTTAGGAAGTGTCTGAGTATACAGTATATATATATAATATATATAGAACCCTTTATAGGAGGTTAGGAAGTGTCTGAGTATACAGTATATATATAATATATATAGAACCCTTTATAGGAGGTTAGGAAGTGTCTGAGTATACAGTATATATATAATATATATAGAACCCTTTATAGGAGGTTAGGAAGTGTCTGAGTATACAGTATATATATAATATATATAGAACCCTTTATAGGAGGTTAGGAAGTGTCTGAGGATACAGTATATATAGAATATATAAAGAACCCTTTATAGGAGGTTAGGAAGTGTCTGAGTATACAGTATATATAGAATATATAAAGAACCCTTTATAGGAGGTTAGGAAGTGTCTGAGTATACAGTATATATAGAATATATATAGAACCCTTTATAGGAGGTTAGGAAGTGTCTGAGTATACAGTATATATATAATATATATAGAACCCTTTATAGGAGGTTAGGAAGTGTCTGAGTATACAGTATATATAGAATATATATAGAAACCTTTACAGGAGGTTAACAAGTGTCTGAGTATACAGTATATATAGAATATATATAGAACCCTTTATAGGAGGTTAGGATGTCTGAGTATACAGTATATATAGAATATATATAGAACCCTTTATAGGAGGTTAGGAAGTGTCTGAGTATACAGTATATATAGAATATATATAGAACCCTTTATAGGAGGTTAGCCTGTCTGAGTATACAGTATATATTTAACCCTTTATAGGGCTCTTTGGTCAGAACTCTAGAGGTTCTTCTTCACTGAATTGATCTGCATTATATCCAAACACACTGGTGGTCAGGGAGGCATCTCTTTGTTTGAACGATGGTCCACGTCAACTCTGGCATTACAATACATACATTACAATACAATACAATACAATACAATACAATACCTACATTACAATACATACATTACAATACAACGTTGACCATTAGTTACAGCAAACAACAAACATGTCTCTTCTGCTCCGTTTTTAACCCCTCCTCTTCACTAGATGGACGGTAACTTTAGTGTTTAACCCTCCTCTCTTCACTAGATGGACAGTAACTTTAGTGTTTAACCTCTCTTCACTAGATGGACGGGTAACTTTAGTGTTTAACCCCTCCCTCTTCACTAGATGGACGGTAACTTTAGTGTTTAACCCTCCTCTCTTCACTAGATGGACGGTAACTTTAGTGTTTAACCCTCCTCTCTTCACTAGATGGACTTTAGTGTTTAACCCTCCTCTCTTCACTAGATGGACGGTAACTTTAGTGTTTAACCCCTCCTCTTCACTAGATGGACAGTAACTTTAGTGTTTAACCCTCCTCTTCACTAGATGGACAGTAACTTTAGTGTTTAACCCTCCTCCCTTCACTAGATGGACGGTAACTTTAGTGTTTAACCCCTCCTCTCTTCCCTAGATGGACGGTAACTTTAGTGTTTAACCCTCCTCTCTACACTAGATGGACGGTAACTTTAGTGTTTAACCTCTCCTCTTCACTAGATGGACGGTAACTTAGTGTTTAACCCTCCTCTTCACTAGATGGACGGTAACTTTAGTGTTTAACCCTCCTCTCTTTACTAGATGGACGGTAATTTTAGTGTTTAACCCCTCCTCTCTTTACTAGATGGAAGGTAACTTTAGTGTTTAACCCTCCTCTCTTCACTAGATGGACGGTAATTTTAGTGTTTAACCCCTCCTCTCTTTACTAGATGGACGGTAATTTTAGTGTTTAACCCTCCTCTCTTACTAGATGGACGGTAACTTTAGTGTTTAACCCTCCTCTCTTCACTAGATGGACGGTAACTTTAGTGTTTAACCCTCCCTCTTCACTAGATGGACGGTAACTTTAGTGTTTAACCCTCTGTGTCCAAGGACCAAACTTTTGAATATTATTTTCGGTGCGCCCAAGTAGGCTGGAAACATGACATTTACAACAACGTTTTTTCTGATAACTAGTTCATTGCATCCGCCATGGAGCCCAGTTTCATAATATTATGTTATGTTATATAGTAATCGCTACAAAACAGGTCTTATTTTAGGTCATTCTTCTCCCTGACAGCTCTTATTAGTTCTATTGAGCTCCGTGGAATCAACTCACCTTCTGAACGTTCTATTCCCAGCTCATTGTTCTGCGTCACAATGGCAGTCATTATTGTATCAATGACACCTGCCGGCATTGCTTGAACTCTGACGTCAGGTTACTTATTATCAACAGGGTTACAGTGTAACGGTTTTCTTGTGGTGAAGGAGAGGCGGACCAAAATGCAGCTTTCTATTCATGGTTCTTTAATAAAGCAAAACTAGACATGAACAGACTAACAAAAACAATAAACAGCCCTATCTGGTGCAAACACAGAGACAGGAACAATCACCCACAAAACCCAACACCAAACAGGCTACTAAATATGGTTCCCAATCAGAGACAATGACTAACACCTGCCTCTGATTGAGAACCATCTCAGGCCAAACATAGAACTAGACAAACTAGACATGTAACATCGAATGCCCACTCAGATCATATCCTGACCAACCAACACATAGAAACATACAAAGCAAACTATGGTCAGGGTGTGACATACAGCTTCTTAGTGAGTGTGATCACTGTTCGTCTGGATACACGTTGTGGTGACCCACAGTGCTAAACATTGAACATTTTCTGGTCATGGTTTACCATATTTGTTTTCAGAAAAAGGTATACACCTAACTAAATCGCATGTCCCTGTCCTCTTTTTCAAGACATGGCCGATTTAAACAGCCAGAAGACATTTTTTAAATGAAGAAATAACACTTTTTTTTTGATGACTTGTGGCTGCTGAGTTATGTAGTACCCACACAAGGCCACAGGGAGGAGCTATAAACCCATACTGTTTTTTACCTTTTAATTTTAATTTTACCTTTATTTAACCAGGCAAGTCAGTTTAGAACACATTCTTATTTTCAATGACGGCCTGGGAACAGTGGGTTAACTGCCTGTTCAGGGGTAGAATGACAGATGTGTACCTTGTCAGCTTGGGGGTCTGAACTCGCAACTTTCTGGTTACTAGTCCAACGCTCTAACCACTAGGCTACGCTGCCGCCCCACACTTTAAAAATCCTGAACCTAACAATCAAATCAAATATATTTATAAAGCCCTTTTTACATCAGCATCTAACCCTACGTATTACCTATTTTAGCATTAACCTTAAACCGA